>NW_026898711.1:0-57678 GCF_033153095.1 Gastrolobium bilobum
AGTACTGCTTTTGTCTACAGCTTAGAGTTTAGGGAACACTTTTAATTAACTCTAACTATGAAACTATATTAAAGACACAAGTAAAGATACCTAGATTACCAGATGCTTTCTTCTAATTGCAATAATTACGAGAGATGTTAGGTTTATTTGTTTATTATGTAACTACTGTCTAGTGTTTTTCTAAAATCAAAAGCAACCAAGTTTATCCTCTTACTACGTACTCAATAAATCAGGATACCAAGCAGTCATGTATACAGTTAATTAATTCTAGCATGCTCTTCGTACACAGCTCGTCAACACATCCATATGAGGAAACTTCCTCGAGCTTTCTGCTGTCCTAGGTACCTCAGATGTAATTGACTCCACTGATCAGAGGATCTATTAACTATGATATGAACTTGCCAATCATTACGCATGATACAATTTGAAATAGCTATCAGTCTCAATCCATTAAATAAACCAGGCTTTCATAATTCCAATTTCATACAAACACATTCAAAATTCTAGTTGTACTTAAATTTCTATTTAGAAAAGACAAGAAGATACGACTACATCCATATCAACAAAATCAATTTACTAGTTATAATTTTCTTTCATTCAGTAATGATAATAGGTATCTACTCTTGTTTTCCTTATTACCAAATTTTCATCTTACATTGACCCCATGGTACCTCATGAAAATAGAACAACGCAGTTACATGGGTTTCTTTATAAATAAATTAATTAAGGCCTACTCACTTACACAAGTTCTTAGCACCATCAAGTTTCTTTTAAGACTCTTATTCGTCTACTTCTCCTTTCATCTGGTATACTACTTAATTCTAATTGGTGCCACTAACCCAGAACCATACTTTCTACTTCAAGTTTGATTTGCTACTAATTTTTTTTAATCAAAACATATTTTTTATCTCCGGTTCGGTTTGCTACTGTTCCCCACTACATACCACACACTAAGTTCAATTTTCATCTTAAAATAAAATTCACAAAATCTAATGCTCGAACACAAAAGTTATCCCAACCAGATTCACAAAAATTAAAAGAGTTTTCATGTAACAAATAAACTATAACAGGACATACACCTTCCGTTCATCAAAACACACATAATTTCTTAAACACAGTACTCAAACTGATTTTTTTTTTTTAATGAGCATTCATACTATAAATTTCACATTCTAGACAGTTAACACAATTAAAGCAATTTATAACTAAATTTCCGATTTATTACCAAAAGTAAATTTCCAACGTCTCTTTTCAATCCTAACCCAACAAACTGATACCCAAAGCTAATAATATATTTTCTTAATTCCAATTTACCAAACCTAAGTCTCCTCGTTAAATTTCTATCCTAACATGCCAATACCAATTTATTAAACAGGGATCACTCACCTATAATACAACTTAAACATCAATTTATTACTACGTCCACTCATATGGTTCTACGAAAATTTAGTTTGTCTATCCTAATTACCCAAGTCATTCATAGATAAGTTCCTATACAAGTTCAAGCATAAGTACCAACCCACCAAACAAAACTTTTTTTTTATTTTTATTTGATTCTCGGTGTTTGACAGTTTGATACTACCATGTTACCGGAGAATGTGTTGGCCAGACCCATTCTCAGTCACAGCTGGAGTATCACCTCATCACACACTGGGAATCAGAAAACTCCATACTTCATTATTTATTCTTCATTCAAGCATTAATCAATTACAATCTAACACTCTTCAGACTTCTCTCCTTCTCTCCTGAGGAGGTTTTCGTGTCTCATAGATGCTAATTCTACTTTCGTCATGCCAAGCAACGAGCGGATCCTACTCACCGCATGACATACACGACAGTAGTTTCAAGATTAAGACACGGTTCCCACTTCAAGACAGAATATCAAATAATCCATCATACAATTAGACAATTCACACATTCCCATTCAACTACAACATAACACCATCAGACAACTCTTGCACAATTTAGTAGCAGCAAACACTTCCAATCAAATAATTCAATGCATAATATGAACAGCACAACCGAACAGGGCAGATAATAAAACAAAACATAATACACGGTAACCTGAACAACATCAATAATATCCACAGCAAATCAGTCAATCAATAGAACAGTTTAACCTCAATTTCTCAACCACACTACACTTATTACTGCACAACTTCCCTCTACATATCAGGTCAACAACAAGGTAAATCTACATAATACAGTCTACATTTCAAAAACCAAACAGTATCTCACACAATTCTCGAGACTCAAAACTGCTCCAAGTAAGTTAATCTCATACTGCTGTAAAATAACAACTCAACAAGGCGATTTCAATATAGCTCATAATAACTCTAACATTTTAATCATACTAACTTGCATAGTTTAACAGAACAATTCAGCACGCGCCAATCATGATTCCAACAATCCAATGATTTAATCCAAACATTCAGCAACCAACAAACAGTTCAACAGTTAAATTCAAACAGCAATGATTAAACCAACATGTACAAACATCAATGATTAACAAACAACAACCAATTTAAACCAGAAAACAAACACCATGAACCAAAACTGCTATGATACCAATTAGTGTAACACCCTCCCTTGTATGCATCCAAGAGAGTTGTTTGCTAAGCGGATTAGAGTTCTTTAATCATATTTTAGAGACTGAAAATCACTTTTACAATGCCAATTAAAACTTATAATTGAAATCGGGTTCGTCACAAAAATCAGAGTATACTTTCAAAATTTCTCAACTACTGAAAATATAACTTTCCTGGCAGACCTTGCTGTCTTTAAAAATTCGTATAAAATTCACTTCAACGATTCAAAAAAATATTCTTTGTAATCTAGAAACTAGACATTCGGGGCTTCGCGTTCATATAAAATAATAGTAATTTGAAGTTCGTTTTCCCCTCGAAACATAACTCGCAAAATAAGAGAGAAAGTAGTGGAAATATCACAAATGTCCTGGCTGGTAAAATTCATAATAAATCGATCTTTCAGAATTTCTTTGCAAGGTTTATATATAATGAAACTAGACACCTGGGGCTACGCGTGCATATAAATTATAAGAAAATCGGAGGTCCGTAGCCCCAGGGCGACAACTTACAAAGTGCTCGCAAAGACTTTTCAAAACTCAGCATTTAAATAACATGTCAAAATCCTTTTCGCAAACGTTTCAACATCTGTTTCCAAAATACTTGCTGGTCATAAAATCGTAATGCAATAATAAAATCATAGTTCACAGTAATAAAAGCTTCTCAATTTTATACAGTCATCCATAAAATATCACATCAATAGCAGCATGCCCAAACAGTAGAAGCCAATAGCAAATATCCAAGTCCTCAAAAGCTTTTACGTCCTCCTGCCATTTTGTAAAAATAGCAGCCCCAAAGGGGTGAGAGAAAATCCCAGTAGTGTGGCAACAAAACCATAATGCAACAATATTAACTAGGCACAAAATCATAAATAGTCACTTCAAACATTTAATCCTTTTCATCATATATCATAACGCGTATATAACGCCCTTTTTCCTTTACGCTCATAGCACCGTCGTGCGCGTAGCATCACAGTGGGTATTCCTAATGGCTCCCATGAAGGTGAATCCCACTGTGGAACCTATGCGGACTGAAGCCAAGTGTCCCCTCTCCTGGTACCAGGCATGCCTATATGATGCATGCTCAGTCACATGTCCTCAATACAAATATATATATATATATATATATATATATATATATTCAAGATGTCATGAATCAAGTATACATGCCATGTTATGCAATCGCACCCAACAGAAAAATGTATTATGATGTAAAATGCATGCATATATCATATCATCCTTTCATATTCTTACCATTGGCTCATCATCATCATAACATACATAGAACAAATGTGAGCAACACATCACAATTCCATACACTAGCCAATAGTCACATTAGGTAATACCGCCTACACATACCTCGAGTCTTTAACATTTTATTTTTATCAAAGCATCACCAATCAGCCCACACTTTTAGAAGTTAGCACACCTAAACATTGGGTACCAACAATCAGAATTCACATCTACTATTCCAATAAAATGCATGTACTTTCCGTGCTTTCAATACAAGACTTCTAACCAATTTACCATGCATACCTGTTATTTAATTTTCTGTTTTAACTTTAGTTTTTCCAAAGATTAACAATTAACATTAATATAAATCCCTAAGCATTTAATTTGGTTGTCCTCACCATTAATTAGGTGCTACCAATTTTCCTTTAATTACTGCTAATTAAATTATGACATGCTGCCCTTACTGAATAAAAACATGGCAAGCCACATTATCATACAGGTTCCAAGGTAACCTATACATACCCATTCTGTTTTGGTCATCCACAAGGTGCATCAATTATTTTATTTATCTATTACTTCCTACATGACTTAGGAGGCGATGAGGGTCTCTACGTTCGGTCCAAACAATTATTACTACATGTACAGCTAGGTTCATAACTAGTCCAAAGAAACAAGCCCTCACCATTAATGGAGCTATTTTCAAGCTCCCAAACATCAAATTCGACTTAAAAGTACCAATCTCAAGGATGTTCACACAAGATGAAAACATGCAGACTGCATAATTATTTTTCCAACTATAAGGACAGTCCAACCATTTCACTGAGGTTATTTCTAAATTCATAAATTTTTGGTTTAAGTTCACATGCATCAAATCCTTAGGCACATAGGTTCGGTTTTTATAATTGTTGGGTGTTTATAACTTAGCTATTACATATAATGTCTCATACGGTTTGAGGTGTGCTGGGAAACTAAGAGCATGCTGTTTTCAACAATTAGTCCTATGTAATCCTTAATAAATCTTCTATTCTAAAGTACAACTCAGTAAAATATAATGAAGCCACTTCTTAACCCATAAATCGAATACTGTAAGCATGTATGCCTCATCAACAGTTACGGTTTTCATGGCTGAGCACAAAGAAAATTGAGAGACGACCAAACTATCTTCCTAACTAAACACGCTTGCTGCCAAAACAGAAAATATAAGAAAGGAACCCAATTATTTCATTGTTACCTTCTTGTCTATACACCAAAAATCTCCAGCCAAACAAAAGAAATCCTTCACCCTTTCCTTTGCTCCAAGGATCGAAACTAGTTGCATGCAAGTGAAAAGAGTGACTCAATCATGGCTGAGTCTTGAGCATGCAATGAAAAAAACAAAACCGTATAAGGACTTATCTAGTAGGAAACAACGACAAAGAGACAAACATATACCTCTTTGCTTGGGAGGTTTCAGCCGAAAAAGAGAGAGAGAGAGAAATGTGTGAAATTGTGTTCCAAATTTCCTGGTTGGTTGTTCCACTCAGTTGAAATATGCAGAAGAAAAGAATAGGAACTTGGATGATCATTTGCCTCCAAGGGAATTCACGGCTTCAGTGAGTGAGAGAAGGGGATGCAAATGCAATTCTTTCTTTGAGCTATGTCTCTTTTGGCTCGCGGCAGTGAGGAAAAACATGAGAGAGGTCAAGGCGATTCTGAATCAAAGAGGAGCAATTACTTTTTCTTGGAGAGTTCTTTCTCTCGGTAGCATTCAGTTTTGAAAAGAATTTGGGCTGAGTTTGGTCAAGGCATCAAATTGACAAGCAGGCAGCTTTAGAGGTTCACAAGTGACGCTTAGGAAGAGAAAAATTATACTACTTGATCCTAATCTGATCTGAAAGCTAATGAACTAATTTACTCATCCTATGATGCGCATGAGAGAAGATAAGAAAAGATAAGTTGGATGAGAGTTGTCAAGGACCAATCAGATTTCATGCAGGAAGATTTCATTCGGACAATTTAATGATAATGTTTAAAGAATTTTGGGCTGGACTTGGTTCTATAAGGGCTTGGGCCATCGCCCTCTTGGCTAGTTGGACCCTAATTAACTAAATCATATTGCTTCATGTAATTTGCCAAGTATTTACTAGGATTTCATTGTAGTTGGCACTTAAAATTACTCCCATCCTACTCTTACATGCAGTTCAACTTCATGACCTATGTCCATCTCCCTAATTGTATATTAAATATTTTTTTCTAATAATTATTATTCCATATTCCCACTAGGTAATAATTAGGCTTTCTACCTATATTGTTATTAAACGTAATATTATCCCTTCTTGACTAGTACTTCGAATTCTTAAAATATACACACACACACACACTCACACACACACACATATATATATACCCACTTATAGTTGCCATAAAAATAATTTCCTTCATTTAAATTAATTCTACTCTAAACATAAATTTAATTCGAATTTCAAGTATGCTTCACATTCTTAATTATAATTTATAGAAGTTCCTAGTTAGGTGGGATGTTACAATTAATCAGTTCAGAAGAAACATAAATAACAAATTTTTTTAAACAAAAAAAAAAACAAAGACAATAGGGAATCTCGTGGAGTCACAGAGAAACCCTGTAAAAAAAATAAATGTGATGATAGGTTTGATAAATAATTAAATATATGGACTTCTATGAGAAAATATATTAAAACAATATAGTATAAAATCATTAAACATCCACAGTAGTCTTTTTTTGTTATTAGGTGTGTGTAAGATGCTTAGTTTGTGTCCAATCTTCGTTAGAAACTTATTTATTTATTCTTTTGCAGAATGCCTTCCAAATAGTCTATTTTTTGTGGACGTGGGTAAGTAGCTTATTTCCGAGATGTTTATTTTGAGAAATTTCAAGTTTTAGGCTTTCTAATTCAGAGGATTTATTATTTATAATAATATTTTCAAAGTGCAGTACGAGTTTACCATCAAATCTTGCTTCCATGCAAACTTGCCACTAATACTGTCAAGGGTTTTACTAGTACCCACATACCATTTGATGTGTAAATTTGCAACATGCTTATAAGAAATCTCAAACTCTCAAAACAGCACCTGAACCATTATCAGAAATCTTCAACAAACAAAACCATTTGCTAGAGCATCTATCGATTATTATAAATCACCTGCACCAGATTGCGGAGACGTCCATCCACGCGTAGCTGAAGCTTCTAGAAAGAATCGTGGAAGCGATCGAAGGGAGAAGGTTCGAGTAGGCTGTGGACGGTTGTTACGCGGTGGAGCGGATCTGGAAGCTGTACGTGGTGAATGGATCTGAGGCAGAAAGTGCAGGAGATATTGGATCTCTAGGGTAGCCCAAGGATTCAAGAGGCAGCGATGAAGCTGTACTTGATGAAAGAAGATGAGTGAGTTCAAGAAGGTTCACATGCTTCAGACATTTTGAGGTGGATTTTGACCTGATTTGAGAAATGGGAGGGAGAAAGAAAAATAAGGCATGAGGTTAGGCTAGGTAACTTAGGTCAGGTGTAAATAAAATAATAATAAAAAAAATTAAATGGGATGGCGGGTTATCCCGCCCTGTGGCGGGGCGAGTTTGGTTGGCTGACAGGTTTGGTGGGCTGGCGGGTTATTAAACTCAGCCTGCCCCGCCCCGTTTGGCGGGCGAGCCCGGTGGGCTGAGCCCATTTTGCCATCCCTAAATCCAACCCAATTTTACTCATAGTCTTGACTATGTCGAATAACAAATTATTAGCTCAGAACTAATTGAGCTGATCAAGTGATCTATATTTTTAGTTTAGATACTGTGCTGGCATCATCCCTCATATCATCATTCATATTTAGTCAAGAGTAAGGAAAGAGTATCACCTCTCTTGTGTGACTAAATGTAGCACTTCTCAGAACTAGAAATCTTCTTCTACTGACTCTGAGGTGGATCCATGACTCCTCATGATCCTTTACTATTCATAGATACTTGTGTCCAATAGAAGTTATTCAATCCCTACTGATTTTATGAATGAATAATCCCTTGTAGGGGATAATGAGACCTATCGGCATGTCCATCTATATTCATTATTCAAGTTATTCCCATGAATAGATTGTTCTCCATATTTTCAAGCGAATATAGTTGTACAATAAAAGTGTATCACTAGGACATAGTGTTCGATGACATCATCAAGTCTAGGACAATCCAAACTTCTAAACAATAAGAGACATTACAAATCCAATGATAATCTCTGCAATGAATTCATGTGGAGTATCTCAACGGATCAATTCAGTGCTATATGTTCGCTAATAGATCCACCCACGACATCAGCTAATGCATCACCATGCCTCTATTCCATGAAGTCCCTACCTTGTATCTCCATATAAGTAGATGAATGTCGTGCTTATCGATAACACCAATTCCTTATCTTAGTAATTCAATACTAGAAACAAGTTCCAGACAATAAACATATAGTGCACTCGAGTTATTATGATCATGATCACTATCATAGATCCTTAAGTGAACACTCGGTCTATCCCTAAGGTCTTTATCTTTAAATGCATATTAAATGTAAAATATAGGCAAGACATAAGTATGATAAAGATAAAGTATGCTCAAATAAATTAATCATGAAATACTAAACAATAAAAGGTGGATCGCTTTAATTGTCTTTCAATACCATTAACCAAATGCAACCCTGTGACAAAATTTGGCAGCTATATCCCATGACTGGATGACTCAAAACATGCTATGAATTCTATTTTTATGGTAAATGAAGCTACGAGTGTCTGTTCGGCATTCCTCGAAGAAATAACTCGATCTGCCAACATGTAAACATAGCTTGAGGTGGATCGCCTAATATCTTGGCATCTAGTGAAATTAGAATCAGTATACCCAATGATCTCTAGTTTGTCTGATCTTCGATAGGTGAGTGTAACATCCCGAGCGCTGACGAGGGCAGGGAGTGATCGCCGGTGCAAAGAGGCATGGACAAGGAGCGGCTCCTGACAGGCTTCCAGCGGGGGGTTACATGCATGAATGAATCGAATCGACACCCGAAAGAGAGGGATTCCAAAGACTGTGCAGGTATGAGACTGCACAGTTTGGGATAGCTTATAAGAATTAATTGGTACTACCTATACTAACAAGATGCATCTTCTTTTCGGTAGCCCGGAACGGAAGAACTCCATAGTTAAGCGCGCCTGACTTGGAGCAATTCTGGGATGGGTGACCTCCTGGGAAGTTTTCCCGGGAAGTGTGCGAGTGAGAAAAAAGCACACTGAAAAGTCTCGTGTTAGTATGTGGGGATAGTCGTTGATTCTTGAAGCGGACGGGCGTTACAAGTGGTATCATAGCAGGGTCTCTCTTCTAGTACGGTGTGGTTCGAGGACGAACCAGGCGAAAGCTAGTGGGCATGTAACATCCCGAGCGCTGACGAGGGCGGGGAGTGATCGCCGGTGCAAAGAGGCATAGACAAGGAGCGGATCCTGATAGGCTTCCAGCGGGAGGTTACATGCATGAATGAATCGAATCGACACCCAAAAGAGAGGGATTCCAAAGACTGTGCAGGTATGAGACTGCACAGTTTGGGATAACTTATAATAATTAATTGGTACTACCTATACTATCAAGATGCATCTTCTTTTCGGTAGCCCGGAACAGAAGAACTCCATAGTTAAGCGTGTTTGACTTGGAGCAATTCTGGGATGAGCGACCTCCTGGGAAGTTTTCCCGGGAAGTGTGCGAGTGAGGAAAAAGCACATTGAAAAGTCTCGTGTTAGTATGTAGCGATAATCGTTGATTCTTGAAGCGGCCGGGCGTTACAGTGAGCATATAATCATTCGTTCTCTTTAAATAATGCATAAATATAATACCCCGTAGTACTCTGGTTGTTAACATACATGATATTTATCGTACAAAGCGGAAGACTTTATTTTATTAAATGTAAAATCGTCTCTTAAAAATATGAGTTAACGTTTTCCAAAAACATTTCCAAAATCGTTCACATGAGATATTAAGTAAGCGTAAATTTAAAACATACAACTACTAATTAATCCCATTAGCCAGTTGATGCTCGCCGACAAGTATACCGATCGCACAAGTAATATAGTGATAAGAAAAGTTCTTCTCTACAGGGATTGTGATCATATATCAAATAATCGTTCTTTCAAGAATGCAAGAGTTCAAATAGTTTGTGACAAATATTGTCGATTTGTGTAAAAGTGAAAACTGAAAATAAAGACTTGTTTTTGGCTTTTTGTTATGAGAAATAAAACAATAAAAATGAGAATTGATTTGTGAAAATATGATAAAAACAATGTAGCTAGAGTGCACTCACCATATGATCCCTACTTCTTACTTTGGATTGATTTAAAAATACTTATTTATATAAATACTCAGTTAATTATCATCTAGAATTAATTAGTTAAATTCAAATCCCTTGGCAATTTAACCCTTTAACCTCAATTGGAATCATAATCTCTTAGTAACCCCTCATGAAAATTAAGCAATGAACACGATAATTAAAGCATCTGCAATTAACATACGTCTATTCCTAGTACGCATATGATTTGTTATCCTACCCCCTTTCAAGGTCCAAATTCCAATATTCCTATCTAGAGTTTTAACCCTCAAACTATTAACAACTATTCAATTAATCAAGTCTAACAAAGAGAAAAGAAATTACGCACAGAGGAAAATAAAGAAATTTATATAAACGAGTAAAATTAAACCAATCCATCGTAACAAGAATTCACATAAGGTTTGTGACCCTAACTAGAATAAAAAGAACTAGCCAAACATTATCATGGCTATAAATTCAATATTCAACATAAACCCGGTAAATGAAAAATGAGAGAAAGAAGAAGAAGTAGAAGAACTCCAGAACCCTCTCTGAGCACCACCGTCGTCTCTCTTTAATAGAATAGGATTCGATACCTAATTATGTCTTGAGGATCCTATTTATAAGTCTTTTTCATTCTTCCAAAATTGCCCTTCAGAAAACACGACGAAAAGGCGGACTCTGTTTCTCGTAAACCGGCGCCCGTTGGCGCCGTTGTGGCACTAGCCAGCGCGGTGCTTCTGCCCAAAATCATGAGTGTTCAAAAACCGGCGCCAGTATGGCGCTAGTAGGCGCCGCTTGCACAAAACCGCGACAGTGTTCGAAAACTGGCGCCGTTGTGGCGCCACTGGGCACCGCTTCTCTATAAAAAATTTGGAATTTGTTGTAAATAGTAATTATGTAGTCATTTATTAGTAATTATGTAGTCATTTATTTGTATTAAATAGTAATTATGTAGTCATTTATTAGTAACTATGTAGTCATTTATTTGTATTTATTTAGTCTGTTACTTGTATATTGGGCCAAGCCCATTAGGTCAAAATTAGGTCAAGAAGTCTCTATAAATAGAGACCCCTATGTACAGATTCAAATACGATTCAATAATATTTCAAATACCTTTTTATTTCAAGTTGGTATCAGAGCTCTCGATCCTGAGGGCTCTGCTTCCGCGCCTATTGTCTTTAGAACAAGAACCTTTTATTCTTTTTGTCTCTCGCTGCCATCAGCCGCCACCGGATTTTTTTTCCGGGGACCTCTTGGACCGAGAGGATCTCTGTTATACTGGATCTCTGTTACTGTTCATCGTCTCCATTATTCTTCATCACAAGACAGCATCTGTTTATCACAATTGGACCCTTTCCCGGTGGTTTTTTCAACTCCGAACAGACCCAGAAAGAACCGCGCTCACCGGACGACGTTGCTCCAGAAATTTCATATCGGACGGCCACCGCACGCGCCCACAAGCGCCGCCCCTTCAACCGCGAGTGAAGCCCACGCGCAGCCAATCTCACCGGCGCGTGGCGGCGCGTGAAATCATTTTTCCGGATCGGACCACCGCGATCTTGATCGTCCCTTCATCCTCTTTCTGGATCTGTGCTCCTCTCTTTGATCGGACATCCTTTGGTATTTATTTGTGATTTTTTTGGCTTCTTGGAGCTTTTCTTTGACTATTTTTTGTGCAGTATGGCCTCTTCTCAAAGGAGTTCTTTTTCAAAATTTTATGATGGTACCTCTTCTAGACCTAAGAGAGATGATCGATGGTGTTCTTATTGTAAAAGAACAGGTCATATCAAGGATTTATGCTTTCGCCTTTATGGAAAGCAATCTGTCTTAGAAAAGATGGCAAAGTTGCGTGGTCAAGCGCATTTTACTTCCTCTGAAATAACTCCTACACCTAATAAGACCCAACCTGCATTTCGTCCAGATGAGTTGGAACGGCTCCGAACCATTCTTGATTCTATGAGTAAGCCATCTGATACTAGTGCTTTGACTATGACTGGTATGAGCTCCAAAACTTATTCTTTCCTTTCTTCATGTAATGATTTTAAACATTCTTGGGTTGTTGATTCTGGTGCTACTGATCATATGGCTTGTTGTGCTAACTCCTTTACCTCTTATCATCCTACCATTGGAACTCATACAATAGCCGTAGCTGATGCTCTCATACATCAGTTGCGGGATCTGGTGACATAAACTTACAGCAGTCCTTACATCTTAAGGATGTTCTTCATGTTCCTAAACTCTCCACGAATCTTCTTTCTATTCATAAAATTACAAAAGATTTGAATTGTACTGTAACCTTCTATCCTACCC
This sequence comes from Gastrolobium bilobum, assembly GCF_033153095.1. Lineage (NCBI taxonomy): Eukaryota > Viridiplantae > Streptophyta > Magnoliopsida > Fabales > Fabaceae > Gastrolobium > Gastrolobium bilobum. Next base: position 12,448 of record NW_026898711.1, read on the forward strand.
ATTGTGTTTTTCAGGATCTCGCCACGGGGAAGACGATTGGTAGTGCTAAAGAGCAAGGTGGGTTGTACTATCTGGTGTCACAATCTCCTGCAAATAAAGTAACAAATCACATCTTGATCTCTCATGGTCAATCAACTGCTGATTCTTTGATTTGGCTTCATCATAAGTGCTTAGGTCATCCTCCATTTAGTTTACTCAAATCTTTATTTCCGTCATTGTTTTTATCTAAATCTGTTGAGTCTTTTCATTGTGATGTTTGTGAATTTGCTAAGCATCATCGTGTGTCTTTTCCTTCTAGTATTACTAGGAGTGTTGAACCTTTTGATCTTATTCACTCTGATGTTTGGGGTCCCTCTAAAGTCCCTCATGGTTCTGGAAATAGATGGTTTGTTTCTTTTATTGATGATTGCACTCGTGTAACTTGGGTTGTACTTAATGCGTGAAAAGTCTGAGGTACCACAACTGTTCTTTCAATTTTATAAAATGATTGAGACCCAGTTTGGTAAAAAACTCAAGAGACTAAGAACAGATAATGGTACTGAATATGTTAATCATAGCTTTTCCCAATTTATAAGAAATAACGGTATGATTCATGAACTTACTTGTGTTGACACCCCCCAACAGAATGGGGTTGCTGAAAGAAAAAATCGTCACCTTCTTGAAGTGGCTCGTGCATTAATGTTTCAGACACATGTACCCAAATACTATTGGGGAGATGCTATTCTTACTGCAGCATTCTTGATCAACTGTTTACCCACTCGGGTACTTGACCATGTAAGTCCTATTCACTGCATGACTTCTTTTTTCCCTTCTATTCCAACTATGATGAGTCTTTCTCCACGAGTGTTTGGGTGTGTTGCTTTTGTTCATGTTCATAAACATCATCGCAGTAAGTTGGACCCTAGGGCTATTATTCTTGGTTATGTTCCTGATAAGAAGGGCTACAAGTGCTATCACCCTAGTAGTAGGAAATTTTTTGTTTCTATGGATGTTACATTTCAGGAATCTGAGTCCTTTTTCCAAGATCCTCATCTTCAGGGGGAGAATCCTTCACCAGAAATCTCATCACCTCCCTTCTTTGAGTTTGAATCATCAGTGTCTACTCCTTTACCTATGTCAGTGTATCCTCCACCTGGTCCTGTTCCTCCTGTGTCTGTTTCTCCTTTGTCTGTTCCTCCTGTGTCTGATCCTCTTGTGAGTAATCCTCTTGTGACTGATTCTCCTGTGATTGATACATCAAGTACACCAGAGATACGAAAGATTATGACACCTGAAAGAAGGAAACAACCCACATTGTCTCAGCAGCAACCTCAATCGTCTGAACCACTGGTAAGTCCTGAATCTCATATTTCTGATCATGATGTTAATACTTCTGATGACTTACCCATTACTACTGATTCTGATGATTTACCCATTGCTCTTAGAAAAGGAAAAAGAGCTTGTCCCAAGAAATCTCGTCCCTCCTGTCCCTCTTGTACTCAATACCCTATCTCCCAGTTTGTTTCCTCTGCTAATCTTTCTGTGCAGCACAAAAGCTTTGTTTCAGCACTAGACTCTATTGCAATCCCAAAATCAGTACATGAAGCCTTGAAAGATAGGAATTGGGCTCAAGCCATGCAAGAGGAGATGAATGCATTGGAGAAAAATAAAACATGGGAGGTTATTGATAGACCTACTGGAAAGAAAGCAGTAGGGTGCAGATGGGTTTATGCCCTGAAACATAATTCTGATGGAACTCTTGAGAGATACAAAGCTCGATTAGTTGCCAAAGGTTACTCTCAACCCTATGGCATTGATTATGAAGAAACATTTGCTCCAGTTGCAAAGATGAATACGGTGAGAGTTTTGTTATCCCTTGCTGCCCATTACAATTGGGATATAAACCAATTTGATGTGAAGAATGCTTTCCTCAATGGTGAGTTAGAAGAAGAAGTCTACATGGAAATTCCGCCTGGTTTTGATTCTGTGAAGGGAGAAAATAAAGTTTGTAAATTAAAAAGGCCTTGTATGGATTGAAGCAGTCACCTCGTGTCTGGTTTGGAAAGTTTACTAAGATTATGATGACCTTAGGATATAAACAAAGTCAAGGAGATCACACTCTTTTTTTCAAGCACTCCCAAAATGGGAAGCTTACTGTGCTCCTTGTATATGTTGATGATATTATTATCACAGGTGATGATTTTGTGGAGAGACAGATTCTGCAAACACGGCTTGCCTCTGAGTTTGAAGTCAAAGACCTTGGGAAACTGAGATATTTCCTAGGGATAGAAGTAGCTCATTCGAGCAAAGGAATCTTTATCAGCCAGAGGAAATATGTTCTTGATCTTCTCAAAGAAGCAGGAAAGCTCGGGTGTAAACCCTCTAATACTCCTACTGAGCAGAATCACAAGATGGGTTATAAAGAGGAGAGTCCTCCAGTTGATAAAGGACAATATCAACGGCTAGTTGGGAAATTGATATATTTGGCCCATACTAGACCAGACTTAGCTTATGCTGTTAGTGTTGTCAGTCAGTTTATGCACGATCCAAAGGAGAAACATATGCAGGCAGTAGAGAGAATTCTTCAGTATCTGAAAGGTACTCCTGGTAAAGGGTTGTTATTCCGACGTGATGGCAATCTATCTTTAGAAGTCTACACAGATGCTGATTATGCTGGATCCGCGACTGACCGTCGTTCTACCACTGGTTATTGCATGTTTCTTTGTGGTAACTTGGTGACATGGAGAAGTAAGAAACAAGATGTGGTCGCCAGATCAAGTGCAGAAGCTGAATTTCGAGCTATGGCTCAAGGCATTTGTGAGTTACTGTGGCTGAAAATTGTACTTGATGATCTAAAAATAAAATGTGAGGGACCTATGAAGCTGCTATGTGATAATAAGTCTGCTATTTGTATAGCTCATAATCCAGTTCAACATGATCGGACTAAACATATTGGGGTCGACCGCCATTTCATCAAAGAGAAACTTGATAGCGGGTTGATTACCACTCCATACATTCCCACTGGGCGTCAATTAGCTAATCTATTGACAAAGGGGCTTCCTTCAGATAGATTTCAAGAACTTGCTAGCAAGCTGGGAATGATAAATATCTATTCCTCAGCTTGAGGGGGAGTGTTGTAAATAGTAATTATGTAGTCATTTATTAGTAATTATGTAGTCATTTATTTGTATTAAATAGTAATTATGTAGTCATTTATTAGTAATTATGTAGTCATTTATTTGTATTTATTTAGTCTGTTACTTGTATATTGGGCCAAGCCCATTAGGTCAAGAAGTCTCTATAAATAGAGACCCCTATGTACAGATTCAAATACGATTCAATAATATTTCAAATACCTTTTTATTTCAAGTGAATTCTTCAAGAAACCGGCGCTACTTGGCGCTGGTGTGGTGCCAGTTGGCGCCACTTCCAAGAGTCCGCTGCATAGTTCGTAAACTGGCGCGGGTTGGCGCCAGTGTGGAGCCATTTCGCGCCATGTTGCTGGAACTTGTACGGTGCTACACCCGTGTGGAGTCGCGTCAACAGGCTTTTTATACTTTGTAATTTTCACTTCTTTTACCTGTATAAACACAATCAATAGATGAGAAATATCTTTGATATAGAAAGAATCAATATAATAAGCAAATATGTATATAAGTTGCTCTTCTATGATTCAATTCTTATCAATTTTAACTTGAAAAACTACAATTGCCAGAGGCACATCAAATCATTCTCGGATTTAAACGTTGTTGTCCCCAGCAATGTACAAGACTCAATCTAGGACATATTCAATTAATCCAACATAACAATCCATAGATACTCGCAGACACAATATGCCATGCATGTCTGACCCAATATCATAAACTCCAATAATGTCATCAGCTTCTTAAAGATACGAGTCTACATTGATTACCCCTCACACAGATAAATAATGTCCACTCAACGCTTAGTGTTTAAGGGTATCATGAGCACTCAATCAATCACAGCTATAACACTACCATAGGCTTGATCATATTCTAAAAAATTCTTAAAAATAAAGAATCAAACACATGCATCAATTGATCAAAAGGACTTCACAGGTTGTAACTTGGCCGGGTTAACGGGTAGGAATATATGGACAATAGCTCAAACAACAATGAGATTGAAAAACTGATATTATTTCACTTTAACACATTCAACTCAATGGTTTTTCTCCACTAACATTCCCACAGAATTTCGAGAATTAATTCCTTCCACCCACCTTTATGCACATTCATTCTTTTCTTTTTCTTGCTTTTTTTTTTCCTTTTTCTCCCATTTGTTTTAAGGGCACAGATGAAATTTACATCCCCTAATTACTTGACATCAGTGGAGCTTACCTCAATTTCTTTGTTTTATTTTCAACACATTAGTAATTCAATATCAATCAAGGTAAGTCACATGGATATAGGCTAACCCATCAATCAGGCCACAGGTCATTTATCAACAAATTAAGTTCAGGCTCAAGGGGGCTAGCAATGGAAAAATTCATACAGGTGGGCTATTTTGGCCATAAGCTAACAAGAACAAAATGCCTTTATCATTTCAACCATTGCATGCATTACAGAGAAACAGATTAAGTTCTAAAGTGTTACAACAGTGAGGTCTCTCAACAAGAAAATTTTGTGTTTAAACTCAAACCTCACAGCTATAGTATCAATATAGACTCAAGAAATTTAATCTCAAACATTATCAGACTTTCACAACATCAGTTCAGACAAACGAGCAATCATGTAATCCAATTATATCTATGCAATGTTATGCCAGAATGTCATACAATATACTTCCAAAATTTCAGTCAAGCACATTAACTAGATAAGCACATTTAAACCTGAAAATTGCTTAAAAAAAATAGATCAATATTTTTTTTTTGTATAAAAAATAAAGAGAAACACAAAATACTAATTAAAATAAAATAAAGACAATAAAAGAGTTTAGAATATCTCCCCTGATAAAAGAAGTGCATTTCCAAGGTGCTTTCCAAAAGTCCACCATTCCCAGATTTAAAGAATTGTTGTCCCCAGCAATAGTCAAACCAAAAGATGGATGATAAACCTGCACCATGGAACAAATTGTGGCATATAGGATAAACTATAATGCGCACAATAAAGCATCATAATGTTTTGGAAATATACAAACTTAAAACAGCAAAGTACTAAAAAGAAAAATAAACTAATATACAATAAATCTCTGTCAGCAAGGAGACATCAATCATCCTCCATGTCATCCCCATCAGCAGCATGGGATGACTCAGCAAAGGGAGGATCTGGTGGTTCTAGATGCATCAGTGCATGAGACCACCATTCCCAGATTTGATTCCAACCGTGAATCCATGTGAGGAACTCTTTGAAGTATTGTTTCCTCTGAGAGACAGAGTCTCGGTGCCTCTTCTCACAGATTCTCCTTTTGGCAGCCTTCATCCTCCGATGATCCGCACACATCATCCAACCAGTGTTAAAGAGTTTCACCACTTCCTTTCTCATTACCTTCTTCATTGTAGGATGATTCCTCCCTTGAGGTTTCCGCACATTTTTGTCATCATCCTTATTAAGAATTTTGTGGGTACGGAAAAAAGGATCTTTATCTTTCAAATCAGAAATAGACCACCCTATGGCAGTGCCATGTTCCTTCACACTTCAATCACCGCCTCCTTATTACCCAAGAAGGTATATTGCAGAGTTTCAGGAAGCTCCTTCAACTCTATTTTTGGGGCACCATCTTCTTTCCCCACTTGCTCTAAAACATCAAGTTTAAAACAATCGCCTTTGTCAGAAGATTGTTTCATAGAGTCAAAGACGTTGATGGTAATTGTCTCATCATTCATCCTTAACTCAAGCTTTCCATTTTCAACATCAATCATGGCCCGAGCAGTGGCCAAGAAAGGTCTACCCAGCAAAAGAGGCATTTTAGTTCCCCCTTCCATGTCCAACACTACAAAATCTGCCGGAAAGATGAACTTGTCCACTTTCACAAGAACATCTTCAATTATACCACTAGGTTTCCTTAAGGATTTGTCAACGAGTTGCAAGGAAACCATAGTAGGTTTAAGCTCAGATATCCCCAACGATTTATACCTGGACAAGGGCATCAGATTTATACTTGCCCTAAGATCACACAAGGTTTTGCCGACATCAGTATTACGAATAGCAATTGAAATGTTGAAGCTCCCCGGATCATGACGCTTAGGCGGGAACTTCTTTGTAATAATAGCACTACACTCCTCAGTGAGTGTCACCGTTTGGCATTCCTACAACTTGTGTTTTCTTGACAAAAGGTCCTTCATAAACTTGGCATAATTGGGCATACTAGACAAGGCTTCAGCAAATGGAAGATTAATGTGAAGCTTTTTGAAAATATCCAGGAACCTTCCATACTGTTGCTTCTGAGCATCCTGCTTGAATCTTTCAGGATAAGGTGCCATAGCTCTCACATAATTAGGACTCAACTCATGCTTCTCTTTTGCTTTTTCTTTTTCAGCTCGCTTCACCACTTCAGCAGATTTCTTAATTTCTTTTTCAGGTTTGCCTGCAGGATCCAGTTTCTCTTCAACCTCCGGAGATGGCAGTACTTTACCACTTCTGGTTGTGATGACCATACAATCTTCCCTCGGATTAGTAATTGTGTTACTAAGGAAGGTACCTGGAGTTCTATCAGCAATTTGCTTAGCCAGTTGGCAAATCTGATTCTCCAAATTTCTGATAGATGCATTTGTATTTCTGGTATTGGCCCTAGTCTCCTCCATGAAAGCGCTAGAATGTTGAGCCATTTGTCCAACTAACATCTCCAAATCAGAAGGCTCCTTGGTTTGGATTGGTGGAGACTGCAAGTAGTTATTTGATTGGTAATCAAGACCAGTTCCCTGCACCATCCTCTGAAAATTATTACTTCCCGAAGGAAAATTCTGATTCCTCAGAATATTTTGTGGTGGAGGTCTCTGATCGTACCAAATGCCATTCACTTGCATTTGTTGAGGTGAATCTGAAGCCAGCAAAGAAGAACATTCATTAGATTCATGATTGCCCTGGCAATATTCACATACAGCAGCAATAGTTTGAGCCTGAACACCAGCAAGCTGCATCTTGTCAAGCCTTGAGGTCAAGTTTGCTATCTACTGAGATAACAATTTGTTTTCAGCCAGCACCACATCATTACCTTCCAGCTGAAGGATACCTCTCTTAGGCTTGGATGACAAGCCTTCATTCTCATTCGCAGCCATCCTTTCGATCAACTCAAGAGTCTCATTTGCTCTTAGGGATTTGATCGTGCCACTTGCTGCATCATTCAACACCATCCTCACCTCAGGTTTGCAACCATTGAAGAAGATTCTAACCTGATTACCAGCAGTCAAGTTATAATGAGGACACCTCCTCATTAAATCCTTGAACCGGTTCCATGCTGCACACATTGATTCACCATCAGATTGAGTGAAATTGGTGATATCATTCACCATTTGGTTGTACCTCTCCATCGAGAAAAACTCAGCAAAGAACTTCTGTGATAAATCATCTCAGGTTGGAATGCTTCTTGCTGGCTGTCTTTCCAACCAATTGAGAGCTTTCCCTTTAACAGAAAAATGGAACGATCTCAACCGGATCGCATCATTAGATACCTGAGGATGCTTGGTGGAGTCACAGATCATTAAGAATTTGTCAATAAACCTATGAGGATCTTCACTCTCCTCTCCTCCAAACTGAGCTCTCTCCACCAATTGAATATGGGAAGACTTAAGCTCCCAATTGTTGGCCACGTTAGGCTGAACAATACTCGCATTTGGCTTGTTGAACGATGGAATCAGAATAGTATCCAAATGTGGATTATCTTCTTCATTGTTCCCTGCCATGATGTGTGTTTCTTCAGACAGAATCCCTAACTCGTTGAATGCAAGCTTCTTCCGAGCAAGTTTTCTGTATCTTTTTTCAGTCTTTGTAATCTCCAAATCAAGTGGAAATTATGGCTTTTTACCTCCATACAACTCAGAAAAGAGATTAGTAGCACTGTTCAAATATCACACAGAAATCAAAAATAAAAATAAAATCCAATCTTAAAGATCAAAATTAATTGATATAAGAAACGCCAATCCCGGCAACGGCGCAAAAACTTGATGCTCGCCGGCAAGTATACCTATCGCACAAGTAATATAATGATAAGAAAAGTTCATCTCCACAGGGATTGTAATCATATATCAAATCATCGTTCTTTCAAGAATAGAAGAGTTCAAATAGTTTGTGACAAATATTGTCGATTTGTGTAAAAGTGAAAACTGAAAATAAAGACTTGTTATTGGCTTTTTGTTATGAGAAATAAAACAATAAAAATGAGAATTGATTTGAGAAAATATGAGAAAAGCATTGTAGCTAGAATGCACTCACCATATGATCCCCACTTCTTATTTTGGATTGATTTAAAAATACTTATTTATATAAATACTCAGATAATTATCATCTAGAATTAATTAGTTAAATTCCAATCCCTTGGCAATTTAACCCTTTAACCTCAATTGGAATCCTAATCCCTTAGTAACCCTTCATGAAAATTAAGCAATGAACACGATAATTAAAGCATCTGCAATTAACATACGTCTATTCCTAGTACGCATATGAATTGTTATCCTACCCCCTTTCAAGGTCAAAATCCCAATATTCCTATCTAGAGTTTTAACTCTCAAATTATTAACAAGGGTTCACATATGAATTGTTATCCTATGCACAGAGTAAAATAAAGAAATTTATATAAACGAGTAAAATTAAACCAATCCGTCGTAACAAGGGTTCACATAAGGTTTGTGACCCTAACAACAATAAAAAGAACTAGCCAACCATTCTCATGGCTATAAATTCAATATTCAACATAAACATGGTAAATTAAAAAGGAGAGAAAGAAGAAGAAGTAGAAGAACTCCAGAACCCTCTCTAAGCACCACCGTCGTATCTCTTCAATAGTATAGGATTCGATACCTAATTTTGTCTTGAGGATCCTATTTATAAGTCTCTTTCATTCTTCCAAAATTGCCCTTCAGAAAACACGGACGAAAAGGCGGACTTTGTTTCTCGTAAACCGGCGCCCGTTGGCGCCAGTGTGACGCTAGCCAGCGCGGTGCTTCTACCCAAAATCATGAGTGTTCAAAAACTGACGCCACTTGGCGCCAGTACGACGCAAGTAGGCGCCGCTTGCACAAGACTACGTCAGTGTTCGGAAACCGGCGCCAGTGGGCGCCGTTGTAGCGCCACTGGGCGCCGCTTCTCTGTGAAAAATTTGGAATTTTTCAAGAAACCGGTGCTACTTAGCGCCGGTGTGGCGCCAGTTGGCGCCACTTCCAAGAGTCCGCTGCACAGTTCGTAAACTGGCGCGGGTTGCACCAGTGTGGAGCCATTTTGCGCCATGTTGCTGAAACTTGTACTGTGCTACCCCCGTGTAGAGTCGCATCAACAGGCTTTTTATACTTTGTAATTTTCACTTCTTTTACCTGTATAAACACAATCAATAGGTGAGAAGTATCATTGACATAGAAAGAATCAATATAATAAGCAAATATGTATATAAGTTGCTCTTTTATGACTCAATTCTTATCAATTTGAACTTGAAAAACTACAATTGCCAGAGGCACATCACCAGTATTAGTGGCCATTGACTAACCGGATATAACAAAGAGTGTTATTCCTGCCAGAGTCTCACGGACAGCGTAACAGTTGTTTAACAGATAACTGGAAGATAAGTTCTCACTCTATAATACAATCTTGATAAAGACAGTTTGTAAGCAGACAGCTCACAAGTCCCACACGGAATATGATCCCCTCAATGGGTCAGTACATACATATTGGCTCCATGCCTAAATTAATAATTCCATACATCATGTCTATGTGTCCTCATCACATGCATCTAACATAACTCATAATAAATATATCCATAATCCAGAAGCTCAAATAGTAATAAATCATGAGCATTATTACATACAACAATATAGTCTCGAAATAAACTAACTAGACATGCCAAAACACTATGCATGCCTTATAACCAAATAACATTGTAACATAAACAACATCATCAATCCACTAATTTGTAGCTGGGCCCTTGCCCTTAGAATGTTGGGCCCTTGCCCTTAGAATGCTCACAGCTACCATGGGTACCTGAAATGATGTCCCCAAAAGGGGTGAGATAACAACATCTCAATAAGCTCAAGGTTCTTAGATGATCCTCTAATCCCCTGAACCCACTTCCTGCATGACAAGTCAGATATAAATCATATATAACAAACATACAACATAAACATAGCATCAGATTTCATCCTCTGGTTAACTATTCAAGGGCTCTCCCCAAAAATAGCTAACTGATATGTCCCACATGCCTAGTGTGACTCCCAGGTAGGTAGTCAACATAAACTGTAGTATGAAATAACTCCCAGGATCAAGCCATAAGCAGCCTACATGCATATTTACTGGCCAGGAACCTCATACCATATATCATCAGTGCATCATCATAATATCAAGAATCATATAATATCTATATGAATGTGAATGAAAGCACATATACCACATATCACATACTTTCATACAATTCAATCATAATGCCCACCATCATGGTGGGGCCACAAGAGAGAGGAGCAACCAAAACTGGGAGCTTACCTCAAGGAGCTTAGTACAAGGCCACTCTCCAATATAAACACGTATGCTCCAAATCAATCCTCAAGTGCAAGGTTCTCTAGGCACACCTAGAGGGGGAACCATTCACATCATTAATTACATAGTAATTAATCAAGTCATATATAGGACTTAGCCATTTAATGATTTCACATTTCGTACTTATATGCCAATAATATGCCCATTACAAGCCTAGATCATTTATTACTTAATTACATATTTTTAGTGCATAAGGAATTGTTATCTTACAACAAAACCAACTATGTGATTTAAGCACTTCAATCATCTTGGAATTACACTCTAAGGCAACTAAGATAACTTGTATTATTTTTAACTCATCCTAGCCATATATAGCCTTCATGGCTGTGACATACATAGGGTCCATAAGGTGTTCATTTGTTCTCCAAGTCCACAATAACTCATTACACACCTAGTCCATTAATAAACTCTCTTAGATTAAGGCCTTTTTCACTTAACTTACAAATAATAAAGACATTTATCATCAATATATGTCATTCATAAATTTGAACATTAATTATTATAAGTTACTAAGGGGTTCCCATAAACCCACTTAGCCTAAATCTCACTTTTACGGTTTTCCTATAACTGTACACGCTTCTGTTTTTTAGTCACTGTGCGCATCCCACTTGTTATAAAATTCTCATATTTCAGTATGTTAATCTGGACTCAATTACCTTTCCAACAAGGTATCATATTCCTCATTTAGAATTCTCTAGCTCCGGTTATCACCATTTGAAGTTGGACATATGCCTCCTAACTCCAAACAGAGACATAAATATCCTTCACCATTTCTGCGATTTTGGAAAATATACTAAACCAATTTCTCTTGAATTTTTATACAGAAAACTACACACCTTCATCTTTAATTTGATATATCATGAGCCTAACTTGAGTAAGAACTGATGGAGAAACAATTCGTGGAAGATGAAGACACGTACAACCCCTACACATGGCCTCCCTGGGTAGTCTCCATTCAATCTGACCTAAAGAACGCTACACATCTTCAATGTTACCAAATTTTTATACAACATAACTGACATCTCAAGCTTCAAAATGATGTATTTCACATCTCTATTAGACCTCTATGGAGAGAGATATGCTCTCCCAAAGTTAGCCTAAAAGCTGGTCATTTAACCAAAGTGAGTTTAATTAGCAAATCCTAATTAGGTTTAGTTGGAAACCCTAAGTTACTTTAATTTTAGGGTTTTTCCATTATTAGGTCACTTATGCATTCCTACATAGTCACATTAGGTCATAGTTCATTAAGTTCACTAGTCACATAATTAGTGCTTCTAAATTCTAATTAGGTTCATTTTTAGGGTTTTATAAATAATTAATCCATTTTGCATGGTCCACCTCACTTTAACCCTTGATTAGTATCCTAATTAGGTCTTAAAATCAATTTTAACATACTAACCCTAATATGTCCTCACTTGGCCGAATTGTGTATGGGTGAAAACTAAGGTTTTTCACTTGTTAAATCCACCATTCTTTAGTTAATTAAGTCCTACACTTAATTAGTCCACTAATCCATTATTTCATTTAATTTTAAAGATAAAAACCCTAATTATACTCCAAGGGAAAGATTTGATTAAGTGGTATTATTAAGGTTCAAATCCATTCCTTAATCAAGATTAGTGTTCTTAAGCTTAAAGGTTACACATTTAACATTTTTCTTGGTCCCACTTATGATTTCCCACACTTTAAAACATCAAGAACCCATTTTTATCAATTTAAAACATCAACCCCATAGTGAACACACGTTGGCCAAATCATATAGGTGGGTGTGGGAGGGTTTTGGTCACCATTTTTCCAAGTAACAATGCTTACTTCTTCAAGTTTGCTCCAAGGCTTCAAGCTTCCACTTTTCTCAAACAAAGATGCATATTTTCCACAAAGAACACACCTTTAACAAAGACTCAAAGTTAGAACTCAATAACACAACACAAAGGTGGGATTTTTCAAGAAAAATATTCAAGAAACTTACACTAAAACTTAAGGAAATAAGCACCAAAGTGGTGTTCTACAAAGAGAACTCAAAACACCATCACCATGGCATGAACATGCTCAAAACTGCGGCTGTATATGGGGGAAATCTCAACGAAATTTTGGCTTTCCTCGACAAAATGGTATATTCTTGGAGAGGATGATGAGATGAACAACTTTGGTGAAGCAGGTTTGGTGATTTGGTGGAGTTTTGATAGAGAAAACTTAGAGAGAAGGAGGAGAAAATTTGAAAACCTCCAAGGAAGAGAGAAGCGTTTGGGCTACTGATGAGAATAAGGGGAAGGGTCTCCTTATGTTATTAGGGTTTTTGCCATGTCATTAAGTGACTTTATGTCATTTAGTGACACCCGGTGTAATTTTTATCTAAACGGTTATCAAATTTGTACCCGAAAACACCCAAGACTCTAATTTTAAGTAATTAATATTAAATTTGTCTAATTATTATGTCCCTAACTTAAAAATTTGATTAGTAGATCACAGATCTCCTTACTGCTGTTTATTGCACTGTAGTCTTTACCGGTGTTGTTAACTGTACCCGAATTTCATAATCTTCTTATCTTTAACATTATTGATCTAATTATGACTTGTTAGGCATATATTGGTCTTTCATTCCATTTTCTCATCTTTTTCCCATTCCAGGATTCTTCCGGCTACTTCTACAGCAGTACAAAATACCGGCATAAGTGACTTTCCCAAAATACCCCAATATAGATATCAAACTTCATCAAATCATATACTAACCTCATCTATGATAATCATTTCATCAAAATAGCTCTCCAACTCAACTTTGCTAATTTGGAGTTATTCTACTAACTGTTACTGCGTCAGCAGTCAAAAATAATAGATGAAAATTCACCTGTGTAAAATACTATCAATATGGATATCAAAATTCTTATAATTTCATCTTCATTCCATTTATGACCCTAAGATCTTCATAATAACCCACTAATTTCAAAATTATAAAATTAGAGTTATTATATTTACCACACCTTTTAAAAAGATTTTGTCCTCAAAATCCGATCATACCTGATATCAAACACGGGATATAATCACTCGTTCTCTTTAAATAATGCATAATTGTGTTAGCTGTCTTCCAATGCTCCTTTCTTGGGTTACTCAAGTATCTGCCTAATACTCCCACTATAAATGCTATGTCGAGATAGGTACAAAACTTGGGCATACATAAGATTTCCTATTACTGAAGCATAGGGAATCTTTTCCATTTCTTTTACTCCAAGATTATTCTTGGGGCACTAACCTAGATTAAATTTATCTCTTTTAACTATGGGCGTATCTCTTTTTGTACAAGGGTCAGATTAAATTTATCTCCTTTAACTATGGGCGTATCTCTTTTTGTACAATCTTTCTTGCCAAATCTTTCTAGAATCTTTTCAATATAGCTTTTTTGTAATAATCTAAGGATGCCTTGAGTGCGATCTTGCAATATTTGCATTCTGAACACAAAAGATGCATCAAAAAGATCTTTCATCTCAAAAAATTTAGTGAAAAAATTCTTAGTTTCAGGTAATAAGCCTATATCGCTTCATGCAAGTAATATGTCATTAGCATATAATATTAGAAAGATAAGTTTACTCATACTAAACTTGTGATATACACAACCTTCCACTTTGTTCAGCTCAAAACTATAAGAGATGATAACTTGATGAAATTTGTGATATCATTGACGAGAAGCTCGTTGAGCAGGTGATTAATATATAATAATTTTTTTTTTAAAAAAGAACTCATGAACCAAGTATGCCAAAATAACATGAAATATTTTTCCTGCATGCTTTTCTAAAAATTACATTGCACTTGTCAATTGATAAATTTATGGCCATAGATCGAACTAGGGAGATTGGTCACTGTCATCATTCTTTTCATAGATGATATTTTTTTTCTTGAAATTACACTTTTCATAAAGAGTAAATACTTTTTTTTGGTCTCTAACAAAAAATATGGTCCCCACTTTAGTTCCTTACAAAAAGAAATTAGTCAGTTGGTCCCTAACAAATTCAAAGTAGACCCATTTAGTTAAAATTGTGGTCCCTCACAATTTTAAAAAAGACTCATATTAGTCCCTCGAAAGGACTAAAATGGGCCCACTTTAAATTTGTGAGGGACCAACTGACTAATTTTTTTTGTAAGGAACTAAAGTGGATACCGTGTTTTTTGTTTGGGACCCAAAAGGGTATTTACTCTTCCATAAATTAGCCACACATGTATTTTTATCCATTAAAAATGCATAAAAGGCTTGAAATTCTAGAAAATTACTTATCGAAAATTTTATAAAGAACCAAAAATTTAGAATCAATATTCTTAATTTTGTTTCACAAAATATAAAATAAAATTCGGGCGCAAAATAATCCTGCACACGCTACATGCAGGTCTTCTTTTTTCTCAAGCCATAATCTACCATTGACAATCATTTTGAAGCTCTTCTAGGCTTGGTTTGAGGCATTATTCAAAGCAATTTTTTGCCTAGAAGACTTGCAAATTCAAGGGACAATTGGTTTGGAACAAAAATAGATCAAATTCATAGAGATTTGACGTGGTTTTAAAATCCCCTAACTTTATTCACCATGGAGCAAAATTATGGTTTAAATTTCCATGCGAAAAGATTGTACAAAGAATTTTCCCAAAAATGAAAGAACATCAATGCAAAAGCAAAACCTACAACATTATTTCTTATTTGCATCCATTAATCGAAGTCAATTTAAAAAAAATTAAAAGTTTTTAAGTGATGTACCCTAAAATTTGAAAACGCAATTTCTCCTTCAATACTCCACAAAAACAAATAAAAAATGCACATATTGTTTATCAATGGAAATACCTTGACATGTGGAACGAAAACCCTAAGATTATCAATTCAATCAAACAGAAAAAAATATATAAAATAATACAAACAATATTCGACTTAATAAGAAAAAAGCTCAATTTCTTGATTTCGATCAACATGAATTATATAATCATATACATAAGTATCAAATGATAAATCTAAAAGTTATATGTCATGTATATATGACTGTAACATTCCCAAATAATAATATAATCAAAAGCGTAAATGTGTGTATCTCGTTATGCTATCATAGAACCACAGGAAAGGAGGAAACTTCATGCTATAATCTTCCTCTCTTTTGCCTATCGTTCTTGACAACCTTTGTGATGGGAGCCAGACAGAACACAGAGTCAAACCCTATGTTGAATAATCTAGAGATGAGACCTACCCAAAAACTCCAATAAATTGAGTTTGTGTCCATCCATCAAAGAAATCAGGGTCACACTGAAGCCTATATTATTGTCCAACTAAGCCAAATCTAATCAGATGTCGGCAACCAAAAAACCAAACATAATTTGGGCTTAATTAGATTACTAACCAAATTCAAATATTTCATTAACCTGAATTATTTCAAAATAATAACATTAATTAATAAATCCCATATAATACAAAATTCTAACGAGTTAATACATCATTACTCAAATATATACCCATGTGAAAACTTAATATCTCATATCCATGACACTTGAGATATAGTGATCAATCTATGCTCATATTAATCTCAATACATTATTGTTATCCCAATAGTAGGGGTGTGAAAGTAAAATGGCCTTGAAGGCCGTAGCATGTGAGAGGGAAAAACAAAAATTTTCATATGCGGAATTACACATGCAATCAAGAATCATGCTTTATGGCATGTGATGTTACCTTTGTTTGTGAGTTCAAAAACTCCAAGACGATCAGTGTTAGGTTTGAAGGGTTCAAACCCTCTAACGTTGATCCACACCACCCACGTCAAGATGCAAAAATGCTTTCTTGAAAGCCACCAATTGACCACCACAGAGAGGCTTGCTATGCGCTCAATAGGTGAAGAAGGAGGCTAGGTATATGTGTTTAGAAGAGTGAAGTCTCCAGCATGAAAACTTCTCAAGAGTGGGAATGGTATATAGAAGAATTGGTTAGGGTCTTTTGAAAAACCTTAAGGAGGAACTCACCAACTAGGCGCACAAGAGAGGGAGAGAATTAGTGTATCAAATCAGAATTTTTACTTTACTTATAATGAAAGTGGCGCACAAGTGAGTGAGACAAAGGTGGAGTTGTTGCAATTCAAAAATCCCAACAACCTTCCTTTTGAATCCTCGTAAGACTACGTCTTTATCTAGTCAAAATTCTGAACCAATGGTCATCATATGACCACCAATTCATGCGCCCCTATTCAGCCCAAAAAGGGTCCAGATACATTTGAGCTGTTGCATTCAAGTTTGAACCAACTAGCTCACTGATTCTCTCAACAACCAAATCTGATTGGAGCTTGTTGGTTTGACAAGATGACAATCATCTCCCACCAAAATGGCGCCCCAAATCAGCCCTTGGAGATCTCCATATATCTTCTCTTGATACAAGGGATTTGTTTCAACAAGATCTCATCTTATCCTTTTGGTATGAAACAACTTTTCATAGCCAATTCAAATTCGAATTCAAACATTTAAATTCAAACGTTCAAACATTTAAATTCTAAATTCAAATTCAAATTTCAAATTCAAATTTAAATTTCAAATTCAAAATTCAAATTTCAAATTTCAAATTCAAAATTCGAATTTCAAAATTCAAATTCAAAATTCAAATTCAAAATTCAAAATTTAAATATTTGATAATTAATTTAACTAATTAAATTAATTAGTAATGTCTTGGACCATCCAAGCCCATTAACAATATCATGCGCCCTCTCCCTCTTAGGTGGGCTTCCAAACTTCATCTTGGACTAACAACCATTATTACCTTTAATGCTATATCATCATGACATTAAGGTGTTAGTGTATGACCCATTAGGTCCAACATAGCCACTGACATAAATGGGCTCGGGCCCAACAAGTCCACAACCCATTTAATGACAACACAGAGCACTAGCAATGCTTTGTTGCCCCAGAGCTAGTTAGATTAATGACTTGATCATCCTATTACACATATTTGGTTATCGTATGTATTTCTTTTCGTCTCGGTTACCTTCCCATAAAACCTAGGGTAAGGAAGCGTATCAACCCTTGCAGTTTAAGGTAAGCTTTATTCAAAATAGGAAATCTTCAATTTACTGACTCTAAAGGCAGATCATCTCATGATCTCTTTTACTATGCATAGATTCCCGAGTCCCTGTAAATGTCATCCCAATTTCTCCGGTTTACAGATAACCTAATCTCTCACAAAGATTTGACGAATTCCTTCAGCTTATCATCCTAACCCTGTGCTCTTTCAGGACAAGCCCAACAGTATACCTATGAGTCTCCATGTTTCAGGCAGACGAGGTACACAGTCAAAGCATGCCTTTCTAGAACACAGTCTAGGTAATAACTTCTGGTCTAAGGAAAGACATACCCAAATATAAAGAGACTACTCTAATGATACTCTCTGTGAGATTTCCTCATAGAGTCTCTTTTGTGGGTCTGTTCCGTGCGAGCTATACTCTTATAGATCCACCCACGACTATAGCTAAGACATCTCCATATCTGTAGCTCATGAGGTATTTACCTTGCATCCGAATACAAGTAGATAAGTCGTACTAGTCTTACCCGAGATCACTGATCCCCATTCTCAGTGTCTCTAGACTAGGAACATAAAATTAGGAATAAATATCCAGTATCCTTGAATCCTCATGATCGTGATCTTATCACAGATGCTCGAGAGATACCTATTTATTCCAAGGGGTTTATCCAGTTACTCATATAAAATATTAACAGTAATATTGAGACAAAATATGAAACAGGATAAATAGTGCTATTATTTATTTGCGACAATACAAAGGTCCACATATGTCCTAATCTAATTAAAAGATTATCTCTAGGACATCCATATACTAACAGGGTGTTCATTAACCGATCCAAACCGATTTAAACCACGGTGACCGAACCAAAAAATCGAAAACCAAATTCTCCGAAAACCGAAAAATCAAAAACCGAAAAAAAACCACAAAATTTAATTGGATTGGATCAATTTTTGGATGGGTTGGTGAAAACCGTTTCAATCCAAATCGATCCAATGATTCCCCAACCTTAACATCTACCTACTTGGGCCTTTCCCCAATCATAGTCCAAAAATCATATAGCAAAATTCTAAATCCAATACCCATTAACCCATCATGTTAGAGAAAATAGGTTGTGCTTGATCTATGTTATGCTTTTTTTTTGGGTAAATTACATAATATATTTTTATTACATAGGTTATTATTTTACAGCAGCTCTTCTATTGGATGAAAATTTGGGTTACTTCGTATCTCAGGCAACCATGTTATAAATTTTTTGTTGGAAGTAAAAGATGATAATTTAACTTTTTGTTGTACAATGCTTCTAGATTGTACAATAATCATCATACAAACTTTACATAAAGCCGATACATGCAAAAGATATGTTATTTGAACATTAATTATCATACAAATCTTAGGCTTTTCAAACATCCGAAAACATATCCAATCCAAACCGAATAAAATTGGATTGGATAGGATCGAATTTGAAAAAAAAAATTCAAACCGAATGGATGATTACATAATTAAACAGAAAGGATTGGATCAGATGATTTTTACTTCCAAAACCGATCCAATCCAGACCGCGAACACTCCTACCCAATAGGATCTGACTTGCTATCCTATGACATTAAATTTATTATACTATCGACTTTATTATGTTCATTTAATTGAAATAAATATCACATTAAAACTGGCCGTGTCCTAGTCTCACTGTATAATCAGCATATACTCATACAATGCGCAGTAGAAAAAATTGTTTTGTAAACTTTTTTTTTATCAAAGTTCAAATTTCATTTTAAGTTCAACTTTGGTTGTGGAATTCTTTTAAGAATAGGTTAAAAAAACTGCTTCACGGAACGGAAACGGTTGATTAGATTATATTGACGTTGAGCACGACATATATATAAAAGAAAAAACTGTAAATCGAAGCAGTTTCGAAGTAATTATACTATGGAAGGGTTTAGCACTTTAGCTTCTTTCAATCGTCACCAGCATATATAAAGTCTCATTCAGCTAATAATTGAGTGCACGTAATTTCGCACTTCTCTCCTTCAAGTCCAACTGATCCAAGTAGGACTCTTCAATAATAAAATAAAGGATTAAAAAAATAATAATAATAAAGGATTAGTGTTCTTACGTTATAGGAGATAATTTTATCTCTTATATATACATAAAAGTGTGTGGAATACATATTCCCGTATCGAAATTTGTGATAATCATAAGAATGCAATATTGGTCAGCATCTGATTGAAGCAAACTGACAGAATACTAAGTCAACAACTATATATTGCTGGTTAGTACTACGAAAGTACACGTTTATAGTTAGTATATATGCGTAGTGAACGATTCTTTTGCATTCACATTGTCATCG
Source organism: Gastrolobium bilobum (assembly GCF_033153095.1). Classification (NCBI taxonomy): domain Eukaryota; kingdom Viridiplantae; phylum Streptophyta; class Magnoliopsida; order Fabales; family Fabaceae; genus Gastrolobium; species Gastrolobium bilobum. The sequence continues at coordinate 32,487 of NW_026898711.1, forward strand.
TCAGCTATTGTGTATGCAGATTAACTGGTCAATTTTCTTTATATATTTAATAATTTTTTTATATTTTTGCTCGTAGTCTGTCGAATGTTCTATTATGATTTTAAAATAAGGGTTCGTTTTTTGTCATGTGATATGACTAGAGCACTTTCCTGCACACACAAACCAAGTGTGGGTCCCACGTTTAAAAAAAAAAAAAGTCAAACCAAATCAAGATACAACGTCGTATCCTTAAGATACGGAAGCGGATCCTTGTTGCAGGAATGCAACATGATTCTTATATTTCTCTTAAAATAATTATCACATACGGTTAAATTCAGGATGAATTATTGTTACTTTAATTTTATTTTATTTTGACTTCTGTATCTCGTCGATTCCTTCAAGTCACTAACAAATGCTTCTTTGTTTCTATGGAACATTTTTAAATGCATAAAAGACTTTTAACAATCTAATTTTTCAAAGAATAGGTAACATTTTGATAGATGATTAATTGCATTACATTTAGGGGTGTTAGCGGTCTGGATTAGATCGATTTTGGAAGCCAAAATCATCCGATTCAATACCTTCGGTTTGATCATTTAATCATCCATTCGGTTTGGACTTTTTTTCAAATCCGATCCGATCCAATCCAATTTTTTTCGGTTTGGATTGAATCGGTTTTTGGTTTTATGAAAATCCTAAAAAAAATTTCATGATTATTGTGCAAATAACATCTTTTGTATATACTGGCTTTGTAATTTTTTTTTTTTGAAATACAAAAGTATCTGTAAATGATAATATATTTTTTTTGGGCAATGAGATATGAAACTCTATACAGATGAAATTTTGTTGATAAGATGTGATTAAGTTTTTTCTTGGTGTAGTTGATGGGTTAACAGGTCTTGAGTTTAGAAATTTTTGAGCTATGATTAGGGAAAAGTCCAAGTAGGTATAGAAAAATTAATATATTGGATCGGTTTGGATTGGTTCGGTTTTCATCAACCTATCCGAAAACCGATCCAATCCAATTAAAATTTGCAATTTTTTTTCGGTTTTCGGTTTATTCGGTTATCGGTTTTTCGGTTCGGTCATCGCGATTTGAATCAATTTAGATCGGTTGATGAACACCCCTAATTACATTAATTGGTTTAAGGCAACAATTTATTGATTGGGTAAATGCAGACTGAATATCTGAGGCGGTTCACTTAAGCCACCTTTAATGTACATTTAGAGGCGGTCCAACCGACGCTTTGACGATCGCCTCAAATTTATGTTAATTCTGAGGTGGTTACGCTATAATTGCATCCAAATCTAGCCGTTCGAGGCAATTCTACATGCGAATTTTGAATTTTACCTCAAAATTATGTTAATTCTGAGGCTATTACGGCATAATCGCCTCAAAATGCAACAATTAGACGCGATTATATAGGCGTTTTCTAAGATCGCCTGAAAATGATGTTCATTCTGAGGCGGCTAACCTCTCCAAATGAATCATTTAGAGGCCGTTATATAAGAATTTGGAGACCGTTCATATTTCTTTTTTTATTATTTTTATTTGTAAAAAATAAATATTTAATATTCATGTTTATATTGTAATCATGTATCCATTTCATATTTTTACCATGTTTGTTTCATTTCATATTTAAATAATTAATAATTCACACAACCTAATTATCTCGTGTTATTAAATCACAAGTTTACTTATTTTGATGATAAAATACTAGTTAAGGTATTTAATCTTCATGTTTAAATTGTAATTATGTATCCCTTTCATATTTTTACCATGTTTGTCCCGTTTCATATTCAAATAGTTGATAATTGACACAGCCTAATTATCTCGTATTATTAAATCACAACTTTACTTGTTTTGATGATATAATCCTAGTTAAGGTATTTAGTGTTCATGTTTAAATTGTAATTATGTATCCATTTCATATGTTTATCATGTTTGTCCCGTTTCATATTTAAATAATTGAAAATTGGCATAGCTAAAGAGCCTCCAATTTATTATGTATTAAAGGTTAAAATGAGTAGGGTTGGCAAAACGGGCCAACCTGGCTCGACCCAGCCCAACCCGCATTCAACCCGTAAAAAACGGGTCGGGTTAGGGTTGCCCGAAAAAATAAACGAGCCAGAAAACCCAACTCAGCCTGACCCGAGCCGGGTTAGGGTTGGCTCGATAATCAGCTCGCGGGTTGGCTCTGAAAAAAGCTCGCGGGTTGGCTCAGAAAAAAGCTCGCGGGTTGGCTCAAAAAAAGGTCGTGGGTTAGCTCGAAATGATGCCAGTGGGTTGGCTCGAAATATTGGCTCGCGGGTTGGCTCAAAAAAATTGATTTTATTGGAACTAGTCTTATTTGTTCTCTAACACTACACAAAATTATCAACACTGCCAAAGCTATTGATTGCCTAATGGATAATGGTGTAAAGACAGTAACTAATAAAACATAACCAATAAATTAAGAAATTCCAACATAGCAGTAGACAAACACATTACAAAATCAAAATTGTCCTATGAGTTCCCATGGCCAATACAGTAGTACAATATCAAAATCTAAACATCAAAAAGTACACCATCATCATTAGATTATCTACAAAGTTTCATGATCATTAGATCCCCGTGAAGAACCTAATATATGGGAAATACCATCATCATCATCATCATCTACAAAACAAAAACCATAAAATGTAAATAATCAATTAAGGTTACAATGACAAATGAAAATGAAATTTTAATTGCATTGAAAATAAATAAATTACCATTGGCAACAAAACCAGCCAACCAATTACGAGTACATACCAAAGCTTCAACATTCTTTGACAACAACTTATTTCTATATTTGTTAAGCACACGTGATCCAATGCTAAAAGCAGATTCAGATGCCACAGTGGTAATAAGAATGCTTAACAAGTCACGAGCCATTATTGATAGATCCGAAAAACGACAACTGTTATATCCTTCCACCATTGCAATGCATCTAAACTATTCCAGTTGTCAATAACCAATATAGGCTCCTTTAAATAAACATCAAGTTTGGATTTTCCAGCATTTATTGCAAGGTGTTGATTGTGCAATCTCAGTTCCTATCATATTTGAGAAGTGCAAAAACATAATAATTGAAGTAAGTACGTACATGCATAAATAAAGGCGTGAAAATGAATATGATATAACATAATTAAAGCTTTTTGCTAAACATGAACTTACATCAAAGATCTCATCATTCCATCCTCTCATTTCCATTGACCCTTGCTTGAAGAGTGAGTGTTATCTTGACTTTGATCAATGGTAGTTGATGAATTAATTTTTACATAATTCTCAAAGAGCTTATACACGTTTGCCTTTATATTTTCCATCTTTTGATCATGTGTGTAAGCATCAATCTTTCTATGACAAAAAGATAATGTAGTAAACTTAATGTGAGGATCAAGAACAGCTCCTAGTGAAAGAACATCACTATACTCTTCCCAATATTTCTGAAACTTATCCATCATCTTATTAGCCATGCTACTTACAACCACATCTTCATCATTACTCATGCGAATGAGAACACGCTGAATTTTCCAAACTTGTAGAAAATACAAGTTAGAAGTAGGATAAGAAGTGCCAGACATCAAATTAGTGATCTCACAAAATGGTTGCAAGAACCGACAAATAATTTCCAACCTATTCCACTCTTCTTCTGAAGGACAATACTTGTAATTTCTATCACTCAATTGGAGAATTGCTAACTCACGCCTGAACTTGAGAGCACGATCAAGCATTTCATAAGTGGAATTCCATCTAGTGGGTACATCCACTATCAAAGTAGTTGTAACATTTTCCCCACCAACTTGTTCAATGCACTCCTTAAATTTGATCATTCTCGATTCTGAGCCTTTTATATATTTAACACTCTCTCTAATCTGAGACAAGGCATCATGTGCAACTTTTACTCCATCATGAACAATCAAATTCAATATGTGTGCAGAACAATGCACATGAAAAAAATTCCCATCACATAACAACATTTTTGCATATTCAGTTGGCTTCTCAAAGAAGCAACCATAGAGTCATTTGCAGATGAATTATCCAAAGTAATGGTAAAAATCTTTTTCTCTATGCCCCATTCCTTTAACAAACCAAGTATTTTATGAGTCAATTCAAATCCAGTATGAGGAGGAGGCATATGACAGAAGGCAATAATTTTACCATTTAGCTTCCAATTTACATCAATGAAATGGGCAGTTAAGTAAACATAACCCTCAGTATTACAGGATGTCCACAAATCTGAAGTTCAGCATATCCTACTTTGAATGCTACCAAACATCTTTTTCAACTTCATCTTGTCTCTCATGTGCACATTTAAAACATCTTGTTTAAGAGTATTTCTAGAAATGCCAGTTCAATCTGGATTCAAGTAATTATAGAAACGCCTGAACTTTCTATACTCAGCAAAGTTAAAAGGTTGGTCATGTTCAATAACAGCTTCAACATACATCTCACGTGCTACCTTGATATCTATTTTTATAGCCTTCATTTTACCTTGGATGTCCAATATGACTTGACCAACATCTTCATGTTTAATTTATGTGCATTTTTCAATGTGACGGTTTAAAGTAGACGTACCACAAGTATTACTGTCAATTTTGTACTCTGTCTTGCAACCATTGCATCTTGCCTTTTCATTCCCTTTTTCTCCTATTATTGTGAAATGTTTCCAGCAACGAGCTTGCCTTTTCCTAGGCTTTTTAAAAGCAGGTCCTTTTTCAACTTCCAATTCATCACTTTCTGCATCAGCATCATTGCCCCCTTCAAGCATCGCCAAGCTTTCCCTACATCAAAGTTAAATATGAAATTACTATAGCGTTGAAAAGATAATTTAAACTAAAACAGATTTTTAAAAAATAGAAGAATATTAACCTATTCGAATCAGCCATTTCAGAGACTTGAAGTCGAAGATATGCCAAAGATGAGAAGATTATATTTTTTTAACGCTGAAATAACAATTCAAAAACTTCAGAATTCAGACATATGATAAATTAGTATCCAGTGAATTGGAATAACATTCAGACATATGGTTTGGTAATGGTACGATTTGGTTTCTTCAATTGTTTTGCATTTTGTTGGAAACGAGTGAACTATTGATTTATGTACACTTACGGCAACAAAAAAGGTCTTGTCTCCCAGTTCAGAGAAAAAGATCAACTATCTATTTCCTGTGACAAAGCATAAAGAGGAGCAAATATTAGTCTCTGAGTGGCACAATAATTTATATTCAATTTATTTTACTAAAAATGGTAAAGGCATAAAAGTTGTGTGTTATATGTAACTAATACCAAGAATAAAAATAAAAAGCATAAAAGTTGTGTGTTATATGTATGTGCACTATATTACAACAAACAGATGATTCTGAGTTGAAATATAAGGCCCACAAGGATAGAAAACTTTTAATGTTTCACACAACATCAACAAAGCACAAGGGAACCCAAGAATTTCCAAAGATATATGTAACACCTTGTGTTAACCTGGTTTGTTAACATGTCATCGTATTAAGCCACGATTAATTTAAAAATGCGGAATATCTTTTTCTTTTCAATTATGACGTCATTATACTTAGCCAAGTTGATTACTTAATCATTTTCATAAAAACATCGCTTGTATGTAATTGCAATTCAACAATAACTAAAATACCTCATATATAAATAACTGTGAGTATCTAAAATCACGGAACTACAACACGTATTCCGGTAATAATCCTGATACATTATTAATACACAAAGCTAAACTAAGACATAGTCAATCAATGTGGCATGGACAATCCCCATGCTCACCAAATAAGGCAATAAAGCCCAACAACAGTCTCAACTCAAAATCATGATAAAGGCAGAAAACATAAGTAGCATCCAATATCCAGTCATGTCAGCATACAGCAAGTATATAGTCAACTAAACTCCGGCCTCCTGCCGCTAGAGGAATCAACCCCAGTGTTACCTGAACCTGAAATAGGTGCCCCAAACGTGGGGTGAGATCTCTTACAAGAAATCTCAGTAAGACAAGGGGTCCTCAAGGAATTTCCACCCCAAGCTCACTTACATGTGCAATATAAGTTAAAAAGGTAGTTTAATAGTATAAGTTCCAAAATAGTGCAATGCAGCAAATAATCATGTCATGTGTGTTATAACAATTCTACTGATCAGAGAAGTGCAGGAATCCATCTAAACCCACACAGTACTAGCCATTGTTGTACTCGCCCACAGGACCACCCTGTGGCCTCCTGTCGGCGTAACACCACATACATATCATAAGCAATTGCACTTAACAGCTCATTAGCATTTCAATAAAACAGTACATGAAAACAGGTCATGCATACAACCATCCCCCTATGGGAAATGATGGAACCAACAATGGCTAAACCGAGGACACGAAAAGCTTGCCTTGCAAGCTAACAATCCAAGCCAAGAGTCCAACCAATGCTCAAAGTCCAAACACAGCAGAATCACAATCTGATTTGGGCCAGCAATCATATCAATAACATAGCTCATAAGCATAAAAATAAAGACAACGCTACTCTTTTACGTTTTACGTCTTTAGACTTTTCACAAAGCCACAAGCCCTTAATCACTTGATTCTAACTTAGTTTAAATATTACAAAAGTTCAACTTCATCAATCTAGGGTCCACAAACCCCCAATAGCCTTCTGTATGAACAATGCAGCTACTGTTCTTCGAAAACCCAGAATATCCGGATATTTGTCAGGGGCATACCCGGATATCAACATCCGGATATCTCTCTGCCAATATCCGGATATCAATATCCGGATATCCAGAACCCCATATCTGGATATCAATATCCGAATATGCATATACGGATATTTCGCGACTGTAACACCCTCTCTTGTAGGCCTCCAAGAGAGTTGTTTGCTAAGCGGAATGAGAGTTCTTTAATAGTATTTTAGAGACTGAAAAAAATTTTGCTTTTACATTGCCAATTAAAACTAAAGAGGGGATCTGGTTAATTACAAAAATCAGAGTACACAAAATTTCTTAAACTTATTAAAAATATAAATTTCCTGATGGACCTTGCTGTCTTTAAAAATTCGTATAAAATCCAGTTCAACGATTCAAAAATATATTCTTTCTAATCTGGAAACTAGACATCTGGGGCTTCATTTTCATATAAAATAATAGTGATTTGGAGTTTGTTTGCCCCTCGAAACATAACTCGTAAAATAAGAGAGAAAATAGTGGAAATATCCCAAATGTCCTGGCTGGTAAAATTCATAATAAATATATCTTTCAGAATTTCTTTGCAAAGTTTATATATAATGAAACTAGACACCTGGGGCTACGCGTGCATATAAATTATAAGAAAATCAGAGGTCCGTAGCCCCAGTACGACATCTTACAAAGTGCTCGCAAAGACTTTTCAAAACTCAGCATTTAGATAACATGTCAAAATCCTTTTCGCAAACGTTTCAACATCTGTTTCCAAAATACTTGCTGGTCATAAAATCGTAATGCAATAATAAAATCATAGTTCACAATAATAAAAGCTGCTCAATTTCATACAGTCATCCATAAAATATCACATCAATAGCAGCATGCCCAAACAGTAGAAGCCAACAGCAAATATCCAAGTCCTCAAAAGCTTTTACGTCCTCCTGCCATTTTGTAAAAATAGCAGCCCCAAAGGGGTGAGAGAAAATCCTAGTAGTGTGGCAACAAAACCATAGTGCAACAATATCAACTAGGCACAAAATCATAAATAGTCACTTCAAACATTTAATCCTTTTCATCATATATCATAACGCGTATATAACGCCCTTTTTCCTTTACGCTCATAGCACCGTCGTGCGCGTATCATCACAGTGGGTATTCCTAATGGCTCCCATGAAGGTGAATCCCACTGTGGAACCTATGCGGACTGAAGCCAAGTGTCCCCTCTCCTGGTACCAGGCATGCCTATATGATGCATGCTCAGTCACATGTCCTCAATACAAATATATATATATTCAAGATGTCATGAATCAAGTATACATGCCATGTTATGCAATCGCACCCAACAGAAAAATGTATTATGATGTAAAATGCATGCATATATCATATCATTCTTTCATATTCTTACCATTGGCTCATCATCATCATAACATACATAGAACAAATGTGAGAAACACATCACAATTCTATACACTAGCCAATAGTCACATTAGGTAATACCGCCTACACATACCTTGGTGCTTTTAAGTACTAACCAAACAGCAGTGTATAGGCCCAACGTTTCAAGAATATTGCGCACCTAAACATAAGTATACAAGTCAGAATCCTATTCTAAGGGAACTTCCAAACACTTCACACATTTATGTTTCTTTTATCATTAATTTCCCACACTGTTTTACCTTATTTCTTTCCCTACCATATTCTGACTTCCTAATATATTTTTTCCAACGTAATACATCCCAAAACAGAATCGGTTTTGAATTTTTCATAAGAGAAACGTTTTCTGCCTTCATATAAATTTGTCATTAAGTTTATACAGCACTATATTCCATAATTTTCCTAAGTTCCACATGCATACTATACGGTTTTCTCCATGCTTTAATTCCTACAACATTCTGATTTCTCCTAATACCATTCCCATTATGGTGCGCTAAAACAAAGCATGTTGTCCATAATTTTTACAGTGAAACAGTGGACAGTGGATCATCAAACAGCAGCGTCATCTCAGAAAATAAAAACAACATGTTGTCTAGTAAGTTGTTCAGCGAAACAGAGAGCGTTTTTTTATTTATCTAAATGTAACTTAGTTCATATTAGGCTTTAACAAATAATTCTAGCTAAGGCTGCATGCATTTAGTGATTAAAACCTCCATAAAACTAATAAGATGATGATTAACATTTTTTTTGTCTTCCCATACGAAACTATAGAACCAAATATAGGTAAAAACTACATCCCAAGACATTCCACATTTCGGTATAGAGCAGTGGAGATTTTTAACCTACCTCTTGACGGAAATACAAGGGAAAATCGAGTTGGACAAAGAGTAGTAATTCAGCTCCTCCAATGAAGGTTGGGCGCACCAGACTGGGAAGAGTTTCCTAGCTTTAAAAGCCTACATGCAAAGGTCAGCTCCATTAACCCCTACGCCAAAAAGAGAATCAAAGAAGAAGGAAATTTATTTTACCCCCTTAAAGGATGAGCTTAGGCCGAGAGATATGCAAGAAACGGTGCTTGATGGAAGTTGCCTCCTAAGTTCACGATGGGAGTTAAGAATGATAGAGAGATGAATTTGTTTCTATAGAGTTTTTCCTCTACTAGTGTCACGGTTCAAGGAAACCATATGAGTGATAATGGCTGGGTTCTCTGGTGAGGGTCTCGGGTTCTCTTGGCGAGACAAGAGGGTGATTTGAAATCCTTTACTTGATGTTCACAAGTTCACGGTTTTAGTGTGGAAAAAGAATAGAATAGCTTGGCTTGGCTGCTAACATCATCAGCGCTTGAGTGAGGAGGAAATGAAGTTAGGGATTTAAGTGTTGTTTGAATTTGGTGAAGTGTCCTCAGAAAAACTGAAGACTTCCCCCATTTGGAGCGCACAAATGGGGATGAGGTGTGACATGTTTGAGCCAATAAAATTGCATGCAAGGCTGATCACTTATCAACCATTGGATGCATGAAAAAAGTGAGGTTTATAGTTAGTCTTACAAGCAACCCTTATGCGTGAAAAATGAAAAGAGGGGTGTACAGCTTTATGTCATAAGAATAAGACTTTGATCAGAATTTTCGGATGCATTTTGTCTATTCTAGCGCACATAGATGGGGAGTAAGGATAGTATTTTGCCAAAAATGGACAGCTACCAATCAAAGGCTGACTAGATGGATTACTAAGGATATTGATGAGATAAAAGGTGCATGGAATTGGGCTGCGCATGGATTTTTTTCTAATACCCTAAGGCTGCTACCCCTTTAACATTTAGAAGCTAAAAAATACAGCCCACAATGACACTCAATAAGACATTAACCCAATAACATTTTCGATCCAAGTGTGTCCTTAAGTAACATCATATTTTCTTTTATTTTCTATAATACAATTATGCATTCCTATACTTTATAATTAATGTTTCTTATGCCTAAAATAAATCCTCACTTGATACTATAATTCAATAATTCCCTAATCTTAGTTTTAATCCTATGCTAGTTCTCAATAAATTCGAAAGCCAACAAACAATACATATATATATATATATATATATATATATATATATATATATCAAATTTAATTTTCCACACGTGCATTCTTATTCTTAAGGTATTTTGTGTATTTTCCTAATTACGTGGGATGTTACAGCGACAGAATGTAGTTCTGCATTTCGCAAGATATCCTTCTAATCGTTGGGTTTTTAACCCTTTCCAACGTCCAAGCATGCATTTTTACACTTCTTTAGGTTCATATACAGGGTGGTTACTTGTTTAATTCATTAAACATGCTAAGACATCTCCTTTACCCATTAAAACTCATGATCAAAGGTGGTGACACTTACCCAAGATTCAAGGAAGTAGCTATGGGTGCTCTTGGAGCTCACACTCCAGCTCCAAAGTGCTCACTACTAAGTGCACGCAAATGATGATCAAGGTTGGTTCTTTCTTTACAAAGAAATCTCCTTGGAGCTCCACAAGCCAAGAAGATGAACCTTCTCACCCAAACTCTGAAAACAGCCCTTAGCAGCACTAAACCAGAGGCTAAGAACTCAGCACAAGGTCCTTCACTCACCCTCAAAGGTATCCCTCACTCTTACAAGGTGTTTAGGATGAAGAAATGAAGCAAAAGAGGCCACAATTCTCACAAATGGTTGAGGGAGCAATGGAACAGTGTCAAAAGAAGCTGGTCAGCCAGACTCTACATGTAGTAACTGAGTTGCCTAGGGTTTTGGGCCCAAAAGTTGTATATATAGCCCACTTAAGCCTTAATCATACTGTATTAGCGTTACTAGCTACACTTAGTATTTTGATCCCAAACTTTGGAATCTGATCCTACTCATTTTTCTAAGATTTATCATATTTTTATTTTATTTTTCGCAGCACCTTTCCGGTACGCGCTTTTCCATAGCCAGTATCAGTTCTGGCACCAGTTCTCATCATTTTAACTTGAAACTTGTTTTACAATTCCTATATATTATTCTAGTGACATATACACACTTTTTATAATTTTCAAGGATATTTCGTCGGTACGCATTTATACCGAGTAGCAGAACCGGTATCTGCACTTTTCGTTCGAAAAGCGACTTTCAGCATTATTAATCAATTACCATAATTATTTAAGTCTCATAACAATTATTAAGGTCAATTATGGAATTATTTCCTAATTTCACATTATTAATCTATTAATTTCCTTAAATAACGGTGCGGGTTCTTACATTCACCCCACCGTTTTAGGGTTTTGCCCTCAAAATCAGAAAACATACATGTCTCGAAGCTCGGGATACTGCCGGAGAAGCTCATCCTCTCGCTCCCAGAATTACCCTTTGGGTATTTTTTCTGTTCATCGTACTTTGACCAAATGATCTTGCTCCTCAGCTGCTTCTCGCCATGATCGAGAATCTAAAGTGGTTCGACGGGGGTTTTCAAGTTCTCCCAAACCTCTACAACATCCAGTTGCACCTCGTGCGAAGGATCCGCTACAAACTTGTGAAGTTGAGACACGTGAAACACGTCATGGGTGTTGGCCAAGTTCGGAGGCAAGGCAAACCGGTAGGCAACAGGTCCTACTCTACCACGTAACTAGTATGGCCCAATGAATCGCGGGCTCAGCTTCCTCACTCCGAGTGCCCGAACAAAACCGGTGACAATGAAAGTCTCACACACACGTGCTCATCTTTACTGAACTCGAGTGGACGATGCTTAACATCAATTTAATTCTCCTAACGACTCAGCTCCTGCTTCAGCTTTCCTTTGATCATCTGAATCGGCTGGGTGGTAAATTGGACAAAGTCCAAGCCAAACAACTCTTTATCTCCAACCTCAGACCAACAAGTAGGAGTTCTACACCTCCTACCAAAAAGCGCCTCGCAGGTTCCATGCTCAGGCTAGCAAGGAAAAACACATATGCACAAAAACTCAACCGATGCTAGGTACCTATCCCATGTTAGCCCTGCCCCAAAGTGCAAACTCTCAGCATGTCTTCCAAGATCTGGATGGTCCGCTCAGTCTGTCCAACAATCTGAGGGTGATAGGATGTACTCAGTCTCAACTGAGTTCCAAAAGCTCTCTGCGGTGCCTCTCAGAATCGATATGTGACTTCGGGTCCCTATCGCAGAAGATACTCTCGGGCACCCTGTAAAGCCTCACGATCTCGCGAACACACAATTAGGCCAACTGCTATGAAGAAAAGCTCACCTTTACCAGAAGAAAGTGGGAAGACTTTGACAATCAGTCCACGATGACCCAAAAGAGTCATAGCCAGCCTGAGTCTTAGGCAAACCCCCCACGAAGTTCATGGAAATACTTTCTCACTTCCACTGCGGTACCTCGAGAGGATGAAGCTTACCAACGGCTTATGGAAAAACAACATTTGGACGCACAAACAATGGTGTCCCACCTCATTCCAAGACACACCGTCCTGGTTCTTCACACGATCATGGCACTCTCTTAGCACATCTAGAGGATCTTCTCCAAAAACTCATTCTCGACTCTCACAATCTCCGCCTCAAGAAGTGCACCCCCAAACAAAGAGGTCACCGACAAAACTCGAAGTTTCACAATGACATCCAAACGTCATCCGACTCGCTGGGATCACCAGTCACTCCCTCAAAAGAGGTGACCTAACCCCACAAACTCTAAACCACACAAAACTCGAGTGAGTTTGGTCCTATTCCATGACTCTAACATTGACTAGACTTACAATTTATAATCAATATCCTCAAAATAAATTCATATTCATTTCACAGTACGAAATCATAATTATGTTCATTTCAACCCAAACATGTTAGTCAACATGCTAATTCACATAGTAACGTACCTTGGTTCACGTACACCTGCAAAATTTTTAAATCTTAATAACATAATAGTTCGAATACTATAAACACAGTATACCTCAATCTCCATGGGATCTGCAAAATCGAAACTCAATTAAAGGTGAAATGACATTGATACATTACAACAATCTATCGTACTTATTTCATGCTTAATACTATCCATGATGTTAATTTGCGAACTACTTATGAAGCATATCAATAATCAACATAAGATCCTAGAGTCATGGAGACCACTCAACTCACCAGTACTAATTGTACATGCACAAGCCTCGCATATACAAGATCGCACGTGGCCTTGCCACAATTCCAAGTGTTACACACTCAGTTTTCCTGAAGAGAATTTCACATTCTCAAACAGAGCACCATCACGATTAAGTAATGGCTTAAGGCATCATACCTTAAAAACAACATGACCAGTGCTTCCCAAGAAGGCACGCTCGGTCGGATGAAGTCTTTCGCCGAAAGACCCTCAGAACGTTACTTCAACTCAGCCAACTCTGGTGGCGACATCCGGTATGGAGCTAATAACAAGGCCCCACACCAGGAAACAATTCTATAGAGAACTCTATCTCCCACTGTGGCAGACACTCAGGAATCTCCTTAGGAAGCACCTCGAGGAATTCGTTCACCACAGGAATGCCAGTGAGATCCTCCTATGTCCCACTCACCAAATCTCCCAACAAGACATAACCAATGTCCCTGCTCACAAGGCTCTCCTAGCCCGTACCAATAAAAGGCGAGGAACTGGCTGTGGAATCACACGGAGACATCACCACTCGCTAGGCACAACAATCAATCATCACACACTTTTTGGACAACCAATCCATGTCCATAATGATTTCCAAATTAGCCATCGGCAATCCAATCAGATCTACCGAGTAATCACGGCCAACCGACTGAAACACGACATCTCGATGTACAGTGGAGGTATCACACTTTTCTCCGATGGCGGTGGTTAACCGCAACGGTGGAGAAAATACAAACATGGGCAACTCAAGCCCCATAGCAATCAGGGTTGCAACAAAAGAGTGTGTAGCCCCGAAATCAAACAAAACATCAACAGTAATCCACCAAAGGAAACAGTACCCCCAACATGAATTATATCTCTCGCAAGGTATAGAGCTTGGTCCACTCGCTGACTATCTGACGTAAAAACTCGATCGGTCTCTAGTGGTGCTGGAACCATCTGGAATGGCGTCACATGAGCAACCGCAGCACCGGTGATATTTGTAACGCAGTCTCTAGAGTAGTGGCCCTCCTTGCCATACTTGAAACATATCAGCTCACCCGAAACACAGCGTCCCCAATGCTCCTTCCCGCAACCTATACACTTCGGGATAGTCAAAGGTCTAGAAAGGTTGTCTGTCAGAGTAGTAGACCTCTTGAATTTGTTGCACAGTTGTTTGACCTGTAGCTGCTTCATTTTACCCTTGCTTCCAAACTTCCTGCCCCTCCAGGAAGTGGAACCACTGTTTCCTTTAGCCTAAGGTTTTTCGACTTTCTTTGTCTCCTGGTTCACACGAATCTTTTTGAAATCCTTAGACGTCGATCCAGCTATCCTTTCTATGCGACATAATGAGACATTCTGTATTCCTGCAGCTCGCTCCGCCTTGGAAGCGCATCTTTTGATAAGGTGACCTGGCTAGCCACATCTGAAACATACTTTTTGTTCTTGCCCGCAAGTACCCTTATAAGTCTTCCCACACGGGATGCACTCAAGATGCGAGGATTCATTCCCAACTAGCATCCCTCTAACTCCACTCCCACAATGCTGTGGGGATAGAGGTGGTGGCAGTGGAGGACGTTGGCCGTCAAGACAACCAATCCTCATCTCCTCCAACACGACCCGTACCATGGTCATATACGCCAGTCGATTCGCCTTCAAAACATCTTCTAAGGCTTTCCGGTTCGCCTCACGAACGGCGTCCATCATCGCCATGTTGGCCAATCTAGTGGCCTCCTGATTGGCTATCCTAGCCGCCTGCATCTCAGCAAATGCAGTTAGGACATGATCCATGTAAGAACCCGCACCGTTGTTTAAGGAAATTAATTGATTAATTATGTGAAATTAGGAAATAATTCTATAATTGACCCTAATAATTACTATGAGGCTCTAATAATTATAGAAAGTGATTTATAATGCTGAAAGTCACTTTTCGGACAAAAAGTGCAGATACCAGTTCTGCTACCCGGTATAATTGCGTACCGGTGAAGTATCCCGAAAAATTATAATAAGTGCATGAATATTTCTAGAATAATATGTAGGACTTGTAAAACAAGTTTCATGTTAAAATAATGAGAACTGGTGCCAGAACTGATACTGGCTATGGGAAAAACGCGTACCGGAAAGGTGCTCCGAAAAATAAAATAAAAATATGAAAAATCTTAGAAAAATGAGTAGGTTAATATTCCAAAGTTTGGGATTAAAATACTAAGCGTAGCTATTAATGCTAATACTGCACGATTAATTCTTAAGTGACTATATATGCGCATTTAGCCAAAACCCTAGGTATTCAGTTACTCCTACGTGATCTTGAGGGTGGCTGACCAGCTTTGTGCACTGTTTCATTGTCTCTTAACCATTTTTGGGAGTTTTGTGACCTTTTCTTCCATCTCTTCTTCACCTTTGATGAGCAAACACTTGGGTGTGTGTTTGGGAGTGGGTGTGAGACCTTGTTCTGAGTTTTGCCTGCTGGTTTGGTGAAGTTTTGGGGCTGACCTTTTATGTTGGGGTTGTTTAAGCCATGGTCATGGCATTTTGAGGTCCAAGAAGCATACTTTGTGAAGGAGAGAACCTTGTTGTGTGCCACTTTCGTTTTTGGTACAAGTCAGAATCCTTGGAGCTGGTTGAGAGCTCCAAGAGCAGCCTTTGCCTCTGTTTTGAACCTTGGGTAAGTGTTGAGCCTTTGATCATGAGTTTAAATTGATTAAAGATGTGTCTTGGTATGTTTAATGAGTTAAACAAGTAACCAACTGATATATGAACCTAAATGGACCTAAAGATGCATGCTTTAACGTTTTAAAGTGTTAAAAAGGGAACCTTGAAGGGATATCTTCGCAAAAATGCAAAACAGTATTCTGTCACAAAATATCCGGATATTTATCTTGAAATATTCGATATTGATATCCGGATATGGATATCCGAATTTTGAAGTGAAAATATACGGATATGTGTTCCTGGATATCCAGATATTGGATATCGGGATATGTCCCCGAGGAATATCTGGATATTCTGGGATTTCGAAGAACAGTAGCTGCATTGTTCATACAGTAGGCTATTAGGGGTTGTGGACCCTAGATTGATGAAGTTAGACTTCTGCAATAATTGAACTAAGTTAGAATCAAGTGATTAAGGACTTGTGGCTTTGTTAGAAGCCTTAAGACGTAAAACGTAAAGGAAAGGCGTTGTCTTTATGATGTATGCTTGTAGAGTATGTTTGTTGATATATTACTAGTTCATAATAGATTGTGATACTGCTGTGTTTGGGCTTTGAGCTTGTGTGGAGTCTTGGCATTGGATTGTTAACTTGCAAGGTAAGCTTTCGTGTCCTCGGTTCAGCCATTGTTGGTTCCACCATGTCCCTTGGGGGTATGGTTATATGCATGATGTTGTTTTCACGATATATTGATTTTTGAAATGTTGTTCAGCTATTATATGCAAGTGCCTTTATGAGATGCATGTGGTGTTCCACCTATACGGTAAGCCTGAGTATGTGGTACATACAAGATGGTGAGGCTATGGGTGAGGTGCAAGCGAAGTTCCTTGTACTAACTGTAGGTAATAGACGTATTCCTGCATTTCTCTCGCCAGTAGAATAGTGATAACACACATGGCATGAATATCTGTTGCACTGCATAGTTTTGGAACTTATATTGGAATTACTGCTTTTGAACTTATATTGCACATGTAAGTGAGCTTGGGGTGGAAGGTCCTTGAGGACCCCTTGTCTTACTGAGATTTCTTGTTTAGAGATCTCACCCCACGTTGGGGAATGCTTATTTCAGGTTCAGGTAGTATGGGGACTGATGCCTTTGGCAGCAGAAGGCCGGAGCTTAGTTGATGATTATTGTTGCTGTTATATTATATGTTTGGCTTGTGCCTTATTTGGGTGAGCATGGGGTTTGTCCATGCCACTTTGTTGTTAGCACTTTTATTTGGAGTCGTATAAACTATCAAGATTGTCCGGTCTACGTGTTGTAGTTTCGTGACTAGAGATATAATTATTGCTGTTTAATTAATGACGTATTTCAATTAGTTGTCTTTTGCAATTTACATACAGGCAATGTTTTATTAATTGATTAATAAGCAAGTTGGTAATGATAATGACATCATAATTGAAAAGAAAAAAATATTTCGCATTTATTTAATTAAGCACAGCATAATACGATAACATGATAACATTACCGGATATATACGAGGTGTTATATTTTATGGTATCAAAGCAATGGTTCGAGGGAAAAAGCTGTATCTATTGCAATAACTAAGATGTTTGGTTGTGTCTGTCTTGTGTGTTTGCTCCGTTGGTTTTTATTATAATAATGCATTTGTGATCACATTGCATGGGCCTGATCAACTCATGATTTGTGTAAATTGTGCAGAGTCATAGTAATACCCAGGAAAACCCGCGAGACTGTTGAGGGTCAACCCGACCCAATCCTGACTGCATTTGATGAGATGCAGGAGGCCACTAGATTGGCCAACGTGGCAATGATGGACGCCGCCAGAGAAGCGAACCAGAAGGCCACGGAGGATGCTCTTGAGGCGAATCGGCTGGTGAACATGACCATGATGGGAGTCATGCTGGAGGAGATAAGGGCTGGTCCTGCTGTTGTCCAGTTCCCTCCGCCACCACCTCCTCCGCCACCACCGCCGCCGCCTCCACCTAGTGTTCAGGTTGAGAGCCTGAGTCACATTGGTGGTGTTACTCATGCAACTGGGGTGTTGGAACCCTACTTTGAGCATGCTAAGGACCGTTACGTGATCGACCGTCGGCTGGATGCTTTTCGAAAGCATAAGCCACCTTCCTTTGATGGGTCTTATGACCCTATTGCTGGGGCGAGATGGCTACAGGCGTTAGACAAGATGTTCCGGGTCATGCAGTGCACAGACCCACAGAAGCTGTTGTTTGCAACCTACATGCTGGAGGGCGATGCCCATGAGTGGTGGACGAACACCTCTCATGCTTTTGAGATGCAGGGTCATGTGATGACATGGCCATTCTTTGAGGACTGTTTCCTGGGTCGGTACTTCCCGTATGATGCTCAGGAGAGGAAGTAGAGGGAGCTCAACAGGTTGGTTCAAGGCTCGTTGTCGGTTGACGAGTAACTGGCCAAGTTTAATGAGCTGGTGAAATTTGCACACTTTCGGATGGAGAGGCCTACTCCGATATTCTTGGCTGCTAAGTGCCGTAGGGGACTTAGTAAGGATGTTGCTAGTTACCTTGCTGGCTCTGCTTCGAGAGACTTCGGGACACTGGTGCAGCAGTGTTGGGATATCGAGGACTTCTGCAACTCGAGTAGGGCCAAGAGGGCCAAGGTTGCTGAGATGACGAAGGTACCTGGTAGTTCCACTTCTTGGAGGGACAGGAAGTTTGATGAACCCTTAGTTCATCATGGTTTTTAGCAGGAATTAGGATCAAATTGTGTGATTAAATGATGAAAAACAGGGTTAATGTCCTAAGATGTCCTCAATTACAAGTTCAAGAGCTTTATTGGAAATTTGTATGATTCTTGTAGGAAAAGCAAGCTTGAAAGACAACTGGAGAAGGAAGAAGATTCTGGAGCTCAAGAGGAGAAAAATTGCCTAAGTGTTGAGCGCTAAAACGTCCACACTGAGCGTTTTAGCGCCCTTCTACAGGAAGAGGCCAAAACTTGCTGGTGATGAGCGCTAAAACGCCCACACAGAGCGTTTTAGCGCGCTGCTGCACTTAGAAGATGGAAAATTGCCGGTCTTGGGCGCTAAAACGGCCGGCAATAAGCGTTTTAGCGCCCTAAAGTGGAAAAAAAGATTCTGGTCTTCACCGCTAAAACGTCCAAATCAAAAGTTTTAGTGTTGGAGTCAGTTAAAGTTAGTTGAGCATTCACCAAGTTTGGACGCTAAAACGGTCATTCCTTAACGTTTTAGCGTTGAAATCAGTTAAAAGCAGTTGAGCATACGTAAAGCATGGACGCTAAAACGGTCACTTATGGACGTTTTAACGCCCACATCAGTTTTCTGTTTTTAATTGTAACACTATATAAGGCAAAGCCTTGACACTTAGATTCAGATCTGGATCTGAGGGATCTGAACTTTCTCTCTCTCTTAAACTTTAGTCTGACTTCTCTCTAAATTTTTTAGTTTTAGTTTTAGGATTTCTTTGTAATAGTTTGGAGATTGAAGACTTTCAACATGGAAATGAAGTTTGCTTCTTCTTCTCTTATCTATTCTTTAGTCATGTCTGAGTAGAGTCTTTGTAGTCTGAATGCAATGGAACTCCATGATAATATTATGTTGATTTGATTAATATGATGAAGTATTTTTCATGTGTTGATTTGAGATTTTCTGAGTTAATTATTTCTATCAAGGAAGTAGTATAGAACAGGGATGTTTATATGACTTCTGTATTTGATAATCTCAACATCAGAATTCTAGTACTCAAGGGATTGATGCTAGAGTTCTGATGTAATCTTAAGACTTTAGTATTTCATGCATGTATTAAGAAAGAGATCACCAAGGGATTGGGGTTTCTGATTAATGTATCTATCAGGGTAGTAAGGGATTACATCTTAATGATAAGTAAAAGGTTGATTAACATCACATGGAAAGGAATTCATCATATGATCAGTTTTTTACATAGGTTATTATGGAGGAAAGTTGTTTTCTGACTACTTGTTGTTTTACTAATTCCTAATCCACATTTACTTTGTGTCAAATTACTTACAATCAATTTTCTGGTGACAAATTATTCATGATTTTTACAAACTTTTATTTGATTCAAATTAGTTTTCTATGGTATATTGGTGTTTGAACACAATTCCTCGTGGGAACGATCTTTACTCATCATTTTATTACTTGTACGACTAGTGCACTTGCTAAACGTCCAACAAGTTTTTGGCGCCGTTGCCGGGGAATTTGTTTTTCAACACTAACTGATACTATAGAATTCTGAGATTGAATCCTTTTATTTTCAGTATTTTTAGTTTATGTTAAGTTTCTGGTCAATTTTGATTCTGGTATATTCGAGGTACACTTGATCCGAATTTGTTGTTGTATGATCCAGAATTAGAAAGGACATTGAGGAAGCAAAAAAGGGCAGCCAGGCAAAGGAGACAATTGCAAGAAATTGGTGAATCTAGTACGGTTAATCAGGAAGAGATAATGGCAGAGAATCACAGACCACCACCACCACAGAGGACACTGGGAGAGTACATGACTCCTGCAGTGATTCCTCCAATTGGGAGTGTTGTGCGCCCAACAGTGGAGCCCAACAACTTTGAATTGAAGCCTGCTTTGATACATTTGGTGCAGAAGGATCAGTTTGTTGGAACCAGTGCAGAGGACCCTTACTTGCACATAGAGAACTTCCTATTGTTGAGTGATACTGTGAAGATAAATGGTGTCACAAGAGATGCAATTCTGTTGAGACTATTCACTCATTCACTGACGGATGATGCAAGGAGATGGTTGCAATCATTGCCACAAGGAAGTATAACAACTTGGGATGATCTGCAGACCAAGTTCTTGCAGAGGTTTTTCTCAGCATCCCAGAGGGCCAAGTTGAAGGATGAGATTACAAGCTTTAAGCAGAAAGAGTCAGAATCCATTTATGAGGCTTGGGAGAGATTCAAGACTTTGTTGAGGAAATGTCCACAGCATGGAATTGAGGCATGGCAACAAGCAACAATCTTCCTGCAAGGAATGACCACTAACACTAGAACCTTTGTGCATGCCACTGCTGGTGGATCATTGACTACCAAGACCCCTCAAAAAGCCTTGCATATCTTTGAGTCATTAGCATCTCAAGAATTTGATAATGCCCCAGTGGCTGACAGAAGGACAGGAGTCATCAGGTTGGATGGGTATGATGCTCTGTTGGCAAGGAATGATCAACTGATGCAGACACAGAGACAACAGCAGCAATAATTAGATACCCTTATTAAGCAACTTTCTTCACAAAAGGTAGCTTCTGTGGAAACAAAGAGTGTATGTGCTATCTGTGGCAAGGGCCATGTGACAGAGGAGTGTGATTATGGGGGATCACCAGAACAAGCAGAGGTGAATGGAGTGTGGTATGATCAGAATAATCAAAGGAACTACAACAATCAGGGAAAGAATGTTTATATGCCACCATGGAAAAACAAGAATCAACACCCAAGATTCAGCTATAGTTACAACCATCAATTGAATCCACCATTACATCCTCCACCACCACATATGAAGGAGCAGTCAAGTGATCCTGCTGCATGGGAGAAAGCGTTTGCTCAGTTATCTAAGACAACTAAGGATTATATCCAGGGGTCTAATTCATTCAGGGAAGAGACAACTGCATTCATGCAGGAGACCAGAACTTCTTTCACAAATCAGGAAGCATCAATCAGAAATTTGGAGACCCAGATTGGTCAATTATCAAGACAGATATCAGAGAGACCACAAGGGAAATTTCCAGGTGATACACTAGTGAATCCTAAGGAGCACTGTAAAGCAATTATGACAAGAAGTGGGTTGGTACTTCAACCAGTGAAAAAGAATGTGGAAAATAAAAAGAATGAAGAAGAGGTTGTGGTTGAAGATGTAGTCTCTGACGATGAAGTAGAGAAGATGAAAAATGAGAAAAGTGAGAAAGAAGTAGTTGTTAGAGATGTTATAGTTGGAATTGATAAAGAAGAGGAAGGGAAGAACAATAAGAATGAAGGAGAGGTAGAAGTTGGTAAAAATGCTTCCCCACAAAAGATGATGAAGTGGGAAAAGAAGAAAATGGCTGACAAGAAAGAACAGCCAGTTATTTTATCTCCCTATGCTAAAGTTCCCTACCTTCAAAGGTTGAAGCAAGAGATTCCGAAACAACACTATGCAAGATTTCTGGATATCTTCAAAAATTTACAAATTAACATACCATTTTCTGAAGCACTGGAAAATATGCCTCACTATGCAAAGTTCATGAAGGATCTTCTTACTAAGAAGAGGAAATTAACTGATGGTGAGACAGTGGCCCTAACAGCAGAGTGTAGTGCCCTAATCCAGAAGAAGCTTCCAACAAAAATGAAAGATCCTGGAAGTTTCAACATCTCTATTGCTATAGGAGATGTGGAGGTGGGAAAGGCATTGTGCGATTTGGGAGCCAGTATAAACTTGATGTCGTTGACAGTATGTAGAGCTTTGGGAATCAACACCTTGAAGGAGACCAATCTTATTCTGCATCTTGCAGATAGATCTATCAAGAGGCCTGAAGGTGTGGTTGAAGATGTCTTGATCAAGGTAGACAAGTTTGTTTTTCCAGTGGATTTTGTGATTCTTGACATGGAGGAAGAAGATACAGAAAGTCCTCTATTGTTAGGAAGACCCTTTTTAGCAACTGCAAGATCTTTGATAGATGTTGAACAAGGAAAGTTGTTGCTAAGGGTGGATGATGAAACAGTCACAATTGATGTATTTGAAACCATCAAGCACCTTGTTGATGTAGAGGATTGTTTTAGATTTGATGTAATACAGGAGGTTGTGGAAGAAGTGAATGAAGAAGAAGAATTCCCAGTTGAGGAAAAAAGATCAGAAGAAGAGACAGGTACAGAAGATTACCAAGAAGAGCCAGAAGTGGAAGAGCTTGAGAAGAAGATTGATGACATTCCAAAAGGAGCACCTAAGGTAGAACTTAAAGAATTACCTTCGCATTTGAAGTATGTGTTCCTTGGGGATGATCAAACATATCCAGCAATCATTAATGCAATGTAGTCTGATGAGGAAGAAGGGAAGTTTATTAAGGTACTCAAGAAGAATAAAATGGCTATTGGATGGCAGTTTTCAGATCTTAAGGGTATTAATCCTTCCTTTTGCACCCACAAAATATTGATGGAAGAAGAGGTCAAACCAGTAAGGCAACCACAGAGGAGACTCAACCCCACTATGAAGGAAGTAGTGAGGAAGGAGGTGGTGAAGTTGCTTGATGCTGGGATGATTTACCCCATTTCAGACAGTGCTTGGGTGAGTCTTGTGCAGACCGTGCCCAAGAAAGGGGGGATGACTGTGGTGAAAAATGAGAATAATGAGTTGGTTCCCACAAGGACAATCACTGGTTGGAGAATGTGCATTGACTACCGGAGGCTGAATAAGGCAACCAGGAAGGATCATTTTCCACTTCCTTTCTTGGATCAGATGCTAGAGAGGTTGGCAAGACATGCTTTCTATTGCTTCTTGGATGGTTATTCAGGGTACAATCAGATAGCTGTGGCACCAGAGGATCAATAGAAGACTGCTTTTACATGTCCATATGGAATATTTGCATACCGGAGGATGCCTTTCGGCTTATGCAATGCTCCTGCCACCTTTCGAAGGTGCATGCTTTCTATTTTTTCTGATATGATAGAAGAATGCATAGAAATTTTTATGGATGATTTTTCTGTATTTGGGTCTGATTTTGATGTATGTCTAGGGAATTTAGATTCTGTTTTGAAAAGATGTCAAGACTGTAATTTGGTTTTGAACTGGGAGAAGTGTCACTTTATGGTGACAGAAGGTATAGTTCTTGGACACAAGGTGTCTAGGAATGGAATTGAAGTGGATAGGGCAAAAATTTCTGTGATAGAGAAACTTCCTCCACCTGTAAATGTTAAGGGTGTGAGGAGTTTTCTTGGTCATGCATGATTTTATAGGCGGTTCATAAAAGATTTTTCAAAAATTGCCAAGCCCTTATGCAAGTTATTGGTCAAGGACCAAGAGTTCCTGTTTGATGATGAATGTTTGCATGCATTTCATGTTTTAAAAGAAAATTTGACCACTGCACCTATCATGATGGCACCTGATTTTTCATTACAATTTGAATTAATGTGTGATGCCAGTGACTATGCTGTAGGAGTGGTATTGGGCCAAAGAGTGAATAAATTGTTGCATGTCATTTACTATGCCAGTAAGATCTTAAATGATGCACAAAAGAATTATGCTACTACAGAAAAAGAATTACTGGCTATTGTGTATGCATTTGACAAATTCAGGCCATATCTGTTAGGATCAAAAGTTATTGTTTACACTGACCATGCAGCTTTAAAGTATTTGTTAAGCAAGCAGGATGCTAAACCCAGGTTGCTCCGCTGGTTGTTACTGTTGCAAGAGTTTGAGGTAGAGATCAAGGACAAAAAGGGAGTTGAAAATTTGGTGGCTGATCACTTATCCAGGATTACAGAAAAAGAGCTTCAAGAAGGACCGGAAGTAGTGATCAGAGAAGAGTTTCCTGATGAACATGTTTTGGCAATATGTGCTGTAACAGAGATGGTTGGGGATAAAGTCTTATCTATCAGTACCCACCATGGTTTGCTGATTTTGCCAACTATAAAGCTGTTGGATTGATGCCTAAGGATTTAACATGGCAATAGAGGAAGAAATTTCTGCATGATGTTAAGAGATACATTTGGGATGACCCATATCTTTTCTATAGATGTTCAGATAGTGTGATCCGACGATGTATTCCAGAGGAAGAACAGAAGGATGTGTTGTGGCATTGTCATGGTTCTGCATATGGTGGACATTTTGCAGGTGAGAGAACTGCAGCAAAAGTATTGTTGAGTGGTTTCTACTGGCCCACTTTATACAAGGATACAAAGAAGTTTGTGGAGGCATGTGACAACTGTCAGAGAACTGGGAATATTTCTAGGCGACATGAAATGCCGTTGAACAATATTCAGGAAGTGGAGATCTTTGATGTTTGGGGTATGGATTTTATGGGACCTTTCCCTTCTTCCTACTCTAACAAGTACATATTGGTGGCAGTTGATTATGTGTCCAAATGGGTTGAGGCCATAGCTACACCAACCAATAATTCCAGGGTGGTGATTGCTTTTCTGAGAAAGAATATATTTTCAAGATTTGGAGTCCCTAGAGCTATTATTAGTGATGGGGGCACTCATTTTGATAATAGGATGGTGGAGTATGCCTTGGCTAAGTATGGAGTGAGGCACAAAATAAGCACTCCATACCACCCACAGACTCCATGGAGAAGACTGTTGGGAATGCACCCCCACATGACACTTG